>NC_051156.1:75601128-75901128 GCF_013339745.2 Dermacentor silvarum | reverse complement strand
AGTGCAAGGAAGAGAAACAAGCTCAGTAGCATGTGCGACGAGTTGCCTCCGCTTAACAAAATTTTCAGCTGTCATGTACCCACTTGACGAAACCACAGAAAAGTCGCATCGAAAAACGCTTTGCTGTATCAGCAGAACGCTTTTCCATAAAGCGTTATTAAGAAAGTTGCGTGCTCTCGCCTCCTAAGAGCAATTTCAGCAATGGCCGGAGCCAGCACATTCTAGGCACGTAGTAGCCAGACTCTTCTACCCATGTTTTACTTCCTCCATGTGCACACATGGTGAGTGCATGTGATAAATGATGTAGCTTGTTAGATGTGTCTCTTTTTTAAGGTAACAGAAAACACCTTTTGAAGCAGCTTTGGAGCACATTATCGAAACTTTAGCAGGATTCACATTTTGGAGCAGCAATCACATCACTGTTACTATAGACCACCTAGTTGACGTACACAATATAGGCACATTTAATGTACACAATATAGGCAAATGGAAGTGTCAGCATTTTGCCTCTTCCAAGAAAGCAGTCACCACAGCCAGGGGTTCTGGCAAGTGGAAAGCATTTTCTTTCTGTGAGTGCTACTGCCATATAAGGGACCCTGGGCCTCTGTCAAGCTGCTGCGACAGCTTTTTGCCCTGGTGTCCCTCCAGTTCGTTTTGTTTCTGGTAAATAAAATTGATTTATCAAGCAGCCTAAAATGTATATATATATATATATATATATATATATATATATATACAGGGTGTTTCAGCGAACACTTTCGAAATTTATTTAAGGTTGCCTGTGGCAGATATCTCAGTTCTAGTTGTTGAGCTGGTCTACTCGAAGAGGCGGACACTATTTGCATAAAAAATTGAAATGCATATTCAATTAATCAACCAAAAATCACTAATTAGGTTTTTAACTAATTACCTGATGGCCCATATTGCAATTAACAAATTGGAGCCGTGGAGTACACAAGGCGGATCCACTTGGAATGAATTCGGAGGATGACACCAGTTTCGAGATATTAATTCCCGAACTTTGAGGGAAAATGCATTGGCGTTCCAGTTTATTTTGTGCTTGAATGCATAAAACGGCATTTTGTTAAGCAACTAACTGGAACGTCAATGAATTTCTCCGCAAAGTTCGGGAATTAATATCTCGAAACTGGTGTCATCCTCCGAATTCATCCAAGTGGATCCGCCTTGTGTACTCCACGCTCCAATTTGTTAATTGCAATATGGGCCATCAGGTAATTAGTTAAAAACTTAATTAGTGAATTTCTGTTAGTTATTCGATTATGCATTTCCATTTCTTGTGCAAGTAATGTCCGCCTCTTCGAGTAGACCAGCGCATGAGCTGAAATTGTGCTATCTGCCACAGGCAACCTTGGAGAATTTTTGAAAGTGTTCGCTGAAACACCCTGTATATATATATATATATATATATATATATATATATATATTATTTCCCAATGCTCAATGTAATCGCAAAGTTAGCACAGTCAAAGCTTTAGCAAAAGGGTAAAATAAAAGATGTAGTACCTGCTCCATGCAGCAGGCTTTCCTAATAACTGAAAAGCAAGGTTTTGTGCAATGTCTTCTAACGAATGCAAAGAGTTCGCATAAAATAAAACAATACAATCTTAATTTCCACGGGTCAGTTACCCCCACAAAACAATCTGCCCCGAGAAATCACATTAGATTCTTACTTTTGGTGCTGACACGACTGCGACACGCGAATCCTCACCACCTTCAGCTTTATCCAGAATGTGTTTGAGACGCTTGACCATCCTTGCGGAGTCTGCAAAAAAAAAGCTAAGAACAAGTGAATTGTACCTTGGTTGAAGGTGCACATGTTGATCTGACTACGCTGGCCAATTCTTAACGCGATTCAATTGCTGCTGATACTGTTCCTAGTGATACTGCTGCAATGCCCCTTTCTACCTCAACACTTTCTGACACTGACTTTTTAATATTAGACCTAATTTCTGTAGACTGAGTAGCATTGCACCATTTAATTGGAAATTTCAATTTGTCTAGCACTGCAGGTAATAATAACAAAAACTAAAAGTTCAAAAATACAAAAGTGAACACCTCCATTATACTTGTCACTTTTTACAGACTTCTACATTGCCAGATAAATGGAAAGTGGTTAAGGTGAACCGGTTCCGCTATCGAAATCTGGCAATGCCCAGTATCCTCACAACTGGAGGCCAATTTCTTTAACCAGGATAGCCTGCAAACTTCTCGAACACATTTAGTGAAACATGCTACATTTTTTAGTCTATTCCTTCCTCCTTGGTCGGATTTATTTGCAGCATTTGAAGTGAGCAGAAATTTCGTTTTGATTCTGCCAAAACATGCAATGCAATGATCCAATGTCACAAACATTGATGTCGAGAATGAAAAGCGACTCCACTGCAGCTCACGCAATAGTGCCAAATCTGCTGGATACATCGCGATGCACGATTAGTTGGCAGCCACCTTATACTGGTGACAATATAACTGTGATCATTATGGTTGGGAATGGCATGTCTACTCAGGTGACGACATGCGTACTTGTGGGTGACTGCGACACTGTATCTGTACACAAAGTTAACAAGGTTTAGCATAATTAATACAAGCAGCAATTTACCCCATGGTAGTTCTGTCGTAATTGCAAAAGAAGCGTGGCAAGCTTTCATTGCGAGTGTCGAAAAATAACCTGTGCACTTCTAGCAAGCAGCATCACGTTACAATTTCATCTTTACTGTGCTAAATACTGGACATCTTTTTATAACATCCATTATTCTCAAAAATTGCCAGTTGGAAATACAAGTCTAGCTCTTCAACTGGATTACAGACAATAGTGGACATGTTCTCAAAAGATCAGGTAGAATTTACAGCACGGCGCCTTCAACCCAGAGTGATCTTTGTTATGCTCTTGATAGTGGCCACTTACAAAAACTTCAGAGAAGACTCCAGCGCCTTTACAGCAATGTTACCCCAAGATTTCATCAGACGTGTGCACTTACCAAGACAGTCCTGTGTTTGCTGGAGCTGCTCTTTCGTTTTTCGCAGCTCACTTTCGAGGCGCTCAACAGTGGCCTGTAGTTGCTCCACCTTGTCAGCCTGGTCATCCTGAAAATGTAGCATGTATAAAATCAGCACCATAAAATTAAAACTGCATTTGTTGGCTTCAGGTACTATGTAAATTGTTTTTACTATGAACCACAATTTAGAATCCATCAGGATGTCAGATTTTAAATAACGGCTTGCTTAGAACTTGGCTTTGGCTTCTCGCATCACCACAATCGCACAATAAAGAGCAGGTGTTCCAGTGAATACATGATTTCTTTGCATTGGATAAGCTATATGTTCTAGAGCCATTCAAACAGCACCACAAGCACTGATCTAAGTTTGACTGTTCTAACTTTGCGCCAGAGAGAGCAATGATTGCTCAGTAAAGCCAAAACTACCACAGCCCCTCAGCTATCCACCACTACAAAGCATACGTGTCACTTAGTATGTGACGCTCTTCAAAGGCAAAAATCTTTTTAAAGTTTCTCCACTCTGTGATTGCTCAAACCTGCATCATGTATATATATATATATTCATACAATCTTATTTGAATATATATTCTCACTCGCACCATGCAGAGAATTCGTTGCACAGGCATAAGCAAAATGCCTTGATAAGCAAGTGCAGCAAGTATCAACCCCATGCTGTGGGCACCGGCCACTTGCAAAAAACCAAACTATATTGTAAAACAAAAAGTAATTCTTGTGCTCACACCGAATTTGTGGCTCTTGAGCTGCAGATTAAAGGGCTACTAAAAAGTAGCACTAAATAAGTTTGCACTGATAAAGCGTCCTTTAAAACTCAAAGTTCGCAAATCTTGCAGTCACAGGTTGACTATTAGCAGCTAAAATACCAGTCAGTTCAATATTTGAATTTCATGCTTAACCCCGCACCAGTACATTAGCGTGACGGCATGAATTTTGAAGCATCTTTTTGTATTTGGACCATGCTGGCTTAGTACAAATTTGTAAAACCTGTCATGTTTAATCTTCATCTCCTTTAGAGTACACTGGTGTCTATATTTACTGGCAAAAACTAAAAAGGCCATCAAAATCTATGACGTAACGACAAGCTGGTGCCGGAACTTCAAGGTGACACGGCCACCAGTGTTTCCTTTTATCACAATTTCTGGCTTACCACTCTTCTCGCAGTAGGAGTGGCGTTTTTGTGGCATTCTAGAAAGGTAATTTACTAATGCAAGTGATATAATTTCTTTAGTCTCCTTAAAAGACAGAACACAGCAGCAATTAGACGACACAAAGGACCAAGCAAGGCAATTGCATGGTGAGAAACTTGAAAGCTTGACATTGAAAAGAAAGGTTACAGGCAGTGACGTGTCATTGTAAGATCACATTTTCCACAAGATTAGGTGGAATGCAGTAGACCATTGGTATGATCCTAACCCATAAGCACCACATGTCCAATGCTCTGTGCAAGCTGCTGTTTGATCTGTGACAGTTCGCAATTTTCCAACCATGGCTGTGATTACTTGATAGCAACTCCTGCTACTCCTTGATGGCAACAGATGACAGGTGGGGTCTGTTGCACATACATTACAGGAATAATGGGATAACAATAACGGAATTTGGAGTTTTCAAGAAAATTTACCCTGTCCTCGTTCTCCTCGTCCTCCACCCTGTCCTCCTTGTTGCCACGTGCTGGCACACGGTTGTTTCTTTTTTTCTCCATAGAGGCAATTAAGGCTCCCTGCAAGCAAAATAGTCAATCAACTTACCACACGAAATGACCCAGCAAGTGCAAGAAGCATTTTTTAGAAGCGGATGGTTCAGTTTAAAATATCTACAAGCAATGATGTGGAGACGAGCAATTGCCTGACATTTCTGCAGTACAGATAAACTGGATTGTAAGCATAGTTATGAAATACTGCAAATTGACTGGACAGCCCTGTTTAAGTTGTCAGCTGCATGTTTCCCAGCTCGTTATTCATTTACATTCACTTAGTCCTCCCTCACACCATAACACACAATAATTACGGGTTCATCCATTAACGAAACAGGTGCAAGTGTGTTTTGTTCAATAGTTTTTTTTTTTCATCAACAAGCCCACATTAACATATGCAGTACTTCTGGTCAGCACAAGTTTTCTGTAAGTCGTAAGTTCTCATAAGGTAGCCCCCCCCCCCCCCCATTACAGCGGTAAATCATGTTTTTCAGCAATGTAAGTAGGAAAGTACAGGTGCCTCAGGAAGTAAACGGAAAGTGCAAGCGATCACCGAATGACATCTCCGTGCGCTAGCGGCAGCAGCGTGTGCTGCAGAGCATGCATGCGCACAAGAAATCTGCAGTGACCGTGCAATCCGCTTTCGACTACTGCCTCATCGATGGCTCAGGTGAAAGAACGCTTCTTCCAGCGGTAAACGCTAGGGGAAGTTCCTCCTAACAGCATTTCAAGGAAGAACTTCTCCACGCCGATAAATTTTGCGCCACAGCCCGAGCTTTGTTTTTTGAGGTGTGGGACGATCGCCCTTCTTGGCAACTAACAATCTTGTCTCTGCGTGGTTGGGAACATCATGGTGGCGATGCGGCAATTCAGTTATACTTAAGCGCGGTAGCCCCTACTGCTTCGACTATGTGTGGTTATAAACAAGTTTTACTCAAAAGTGCATTAAAAAGGAAAAGAAAAAGCTTCTTTAAGAGCAGCTTACTACCGATAAGCGGTTGCTGCGAGCGCAAAGACTTTCCCTAGCGTCGACCATTGCAACAAGTGCTCTGTAAATTTAAAGAAATTTACAGAAGAATAAAATTGGGTTCGAGTGCATACGGCAGGCATTACCAAATCCTGACTGGGAGCTTACCACTGTCGTTGAAAAGAAAAGTGTACAATCATTGCATTCTACCGGTGCTAACATATGGGGCAGAAACTTGGAGGTTAACCAAGAAGCTCGAGAACAAGTTAAGGACCGCACAAAGAGCGATGGAACGAAAAATCTTAGGACTAACGTTAAGAGACAGGAAGAGAGTGGTGTGGATCAGAGAACAAACGGGGATAGCCGATATTCTAGTTGACATTAAGCGGAAGAAATAGAGCTGGGCAGGCCATGTAATGCGTAGGATGGATAACCGGTGGACCATTAGGGTTACAGAATGGATACCAATAAAAGGGAAGCGCAGTCGAGGTCGGCAGAAAACCAGATGGGATGATGAAGTTAGGAAATTCGCAGGCGCAAGTTGGAATACGCTAGCGCAAGACAGGGGTAATTGGAGATCGCAGGGAGAGGCCTTTGTCCTGCAGTGGACATAAATATAGGCTGCTGCTGCTGATGATGATGATAGTTTATTTGTTTAAATGAGTGCTTATGTTAAATGGTTGAAAAGACACAACACAGAATTCGTTGAGCCCGCCGCGCGCCGTATGCTGCATGTGCGAGTGAAAGCGACTTTAGGCGACTAGATTCACACCACCTTGCACCATCGATCGCAGCACGTTGGGCCGCTGCGCGTTCGGCTTCTCGTCGCTTTCGCATCGCCGGCGGTCCTTGAATTGGCGCGCTCTTCCTAGCGAGCGACACGGGTCTTACGCATACCGAGTGGCAACTGATTACGCCGCTATAGCTATACAGGGAAATGGCTATGCCAGGAGAGAATGAGACACAGCTATTTGTTGGTAGACGATTACGTTTTATCACTGACGTTTATCGACACGCATCGTCATAGACGTACTAGCGTTTGCGTGAGCAATTACCATCGTTCTTCGCTCCGGCGCATTGTTTTTGTCTCTTTAATTGGGATCCCACGTGTGACAATTAAGGATAGTTCAAGGGCGCGTTACAGGTCCGCCGAGCCCACAGGGGCATATATGTGCCATTGAGCTTGGACCCGTTCTGCAGCTATCAGCAGGATAGGCCCAAGTACGGTTTTCTAATTGTTGTACGTCTACTCATCGTTTTGTCCGCAAACGTTATCCGTCAGAATCTAGCCATACATACCGCTTCGCTGTAAAACTGCCAACCAACTATCTTTAGACTTTCTTTACACAAAAGTAAAAACAAGCTAACCAAATTTCTTTAAACAAACTTTCTTCTAACAAAAATACAAAGAGCTGCTACCAACTTTCTTTAAACCTTCTTCAAGCAAACTTTCTTCAAACGAAAGTAAAACAAGCCTACCAACTTTCTTTAAACAAACTTTCTTTAAACGAAAGTAAAAACAGACCCTTCCAACTTTCTTCTAACATGTGTTAATAAAAAGTAAAATTACATAGGATGTTATTAAAGTTGATAGAAAGTTGGAAAAAGTTCTAAAGAAAGTTAACATGTATTTTTGTATGGGCAGAGCTTCTCATTTTTGGTACTTTATCGAATTGTTTGCCACGATATGCGGAAGAAAAGCTTTCTGAAAATATTGCAACTTGCTTGCCTAGGAAACGCATAATAAGCACCCCCTCCCCCTTTTTTTACTTCTTTTTCTTTCCCTTGTCTCCAACTTTGATTGTGTTGATAAACTTGAGAAGAGCTTGCTCTCAGGTTTGTACATGCTGTTAGGAAGGAAAACAGAACAGGACAAGGCACAATACCTAGAGAACGCTGATTTGCGCACCAAAATACATCAAGGACTGGGGTGCTGGGCCAGAGAAGCTATGAAACCACCGCAACAAACAGGTGGGAGGGCAGGTAGGATAATGGCCTCGAAGCCTACGTAGAAACAGAAAAATAGGAATGCCAGGGGCCATCATGCCGTTCAACAATCCTGTGAATGTTGAACAGTGCGACAGTGACTAACGCTAAATTAATTTTAAGAAGGGAGGTGGGGTAATGGATACGAGAAGGGGGGGGGGCGCATAAAGGAATCAAGAACGAAGTTTACGGATCATTCTGGACATAGAGCGCCTTGTGACTACCCGATTGCTCAGCAGCAGACGGCCGTGGCCAGTCACCTATCTCAGGCTCTCCTGCCCTGTCTTAACACGTGCTGCTTGCTGCGGCGAGCCCATCCTAACTAAACGTCTCGGCAATTTCCACAATAGATGTGTGTCAGGAGGCAGGGCATTGTCAAATCGCTCGGAGCTACTGACTCTAATTTTACTACGAGGTACGTGTGCCGTAATTTTCACAAAGGCAAAGAGGAAGCAGCCCTGCTTTCGATTGTTTCTCATCAATTCTCGACTGTGATCAAATATTATGTGTCGCGTGATGACTACAATACCATGATCGAAAATTATTTCCAAACATCTCTTAAGACAAATCGGACAGCAGGTCACCAAAAGTGAGTGAAACTTGCCTCATATGATGCTGTCAAAGTTCTAGCGCAAAGTTTCATTCCCATATCTTTAAATCTAGAATAATATCGCATGCCCGCAATGCCAAAAGCCCCGACTGAGTGATAGGCGACTCGCAAATAGTACCCGCCCTCTTCCGTACGTATCCGTACCACTCACTAGAAGATCTGGGCTGCAACAGGTCTGACCTGCAAACAAGAAGACACACAATAGTGCGCTGTCTTGTTTTTGTTTGACCCAGTGTTTAGCGCTGTTCGTTTTTCCAAGTCATGTACCAGCTAGCTCATGGACATACATTATATAAATGCATCATCATCATCCTCATCACCATCAGCCTATATTTATGTCCACTGCAGGACGAGGGCCTCTCCCTGCGATCTCCAATTACCCCTGTCTTGCGCTAGCTGATTCCAACTTGCGCCTGCGAATTTCCTAACTTCATCACGCCACCTAGCTTTCTGCCGCCCTCGACTGCGCTTCCCTTCTCTTGGTATTCATTCTGTAACTCTAATGGTCCACCGGATATCCATCCTACGCATTACATGGCCTGCCCAGCTCCACTTTTCCCGCTTAATGTCAACTAGAATATCGGCTATCCCTGTTTGTACTCTGATCCACACCACTCTCTTCCTGTGTCTTCACGTTAGACCTAACATTTTTCGTTCCATCGCTCTTTGTGTGGTCCTAAACTTGTTCTCGAGCTCCTTTGTTAACCTCCAAGTTTCTGCCTCATATGTTACCACCGGTAGAATGCAATGATTGTACACTTCTTTTTTCAATGACAGTGGTAATCTCCCAGTCTAGATTTGGTAATATCTGTCGTATGCACTCCAGCCCAATTTTATTCTTCTATGAATTTCTTTATCATGATCAGGGTCCCCTGTGAGTAATTGACCTAGATAAACATACTCCTTTACTGACTCTTGAGGCTGACTGGCGATCCTGAATTCGTGTTCCCTTGCCAGGCTATTGAACATTATCTTTGTCTTCTGCATTTTAATCTTTAACCCCACTCTTGCACTTTCTTGGTTAAGGTCCTGAATCATTTGCTGTAATTCGTCCCCATTGTTGCTGATTAGGACAATATCGTCTGTAAACCAAAGGTTGCTGAGATCTTCGCCGTTGATTCTCACTCCTAAGCCTTCCAAGTCGAAGAGCTTGAATACTTTTTATAAGCGTGCATTGAATAGCATTGGAGAGATTGTGTCTCCTTGCCTGACGCCTTTCTTGATAGGTATCTTTCTACTTTTCTTGTACAATCATTGTAGATATTTGCCAATATATTCACGTATGCATAATGTACTCCTTGGTGGTATCTCTACTGAATTAAATGCTTTTTCATAATCTATGAAAGCCATATAGAGAGGTTGATTGTACTTCGCAGATTTATGTATTACCTGGTTGATGACATGGATATGATCTATCGTAGAATGTCCTTTCCTGAAGCCAGCTTGTTCTCTTGGTTGGCTGAAGTCAAGTGTTGCCCTGATTCTATTTGAAATTACTTTGGTGAATATTTTATACAATCCTGAAAGCAAGCTAATGGGTCTAGAATTCTTCAATTGTTTAACGTTTCCCTTCTTGTGGATGAGTATAACGTTGGCGTTCTTCCAGCTTTCTGGTACACTTGAAGTCGTAAGGCATTTGATATAAACGGCCGCAAGCTTTTCAAATATGATATTGTTACATATCATAGCTTCCTTGCATTAAGGAAGAAGACAAAGATCGCCGAAAAACGCTGTGCGTGTTCAGCCATCTTGGCCATCTCTGCCAACAAACCCTGTACATAAATACTGTCCCTTTTTTATCTATTTGACGCCCCGTCACACATTGGTGGAGGTGCGGGGTATTCTCGCCAGACGACGGAGCTGCGAAGCGGTCGGCGCTGCGGTGCGACCACCATGGCACACCAACCGGAATCTGCTTCTGCGCCGCGGACACTGATTGTAGTAGTCGAACCCCGAGACCCTGGAATGTTCAACGGCACCGATGGTATCGACGTTGAGGAATGGCTCACGCTCTACGAACGGGTGAGCAACTCCAACCACTGGGACCTGACAGTCATGCTGGCCAATGTGGTGTTTTATCTCAGCGGAACGGCGAAGTTATGGTATGACAATCAGGAGGCCGACTTTGGGAGCTGGGATACATTCAAACAAAAGCTCCGTGACCTGTTCGCTAAGGCCTCCAGTCGAAAAATCGCTGCGAAGCAACAGCTGTCAACTCGCGCCCGGACGTCCACGGAATCATATTTGTCTTACAGGATGTGCTGGCGCTGTGCCGTAAAGCTGACAGTAACATGCCAGAGTCTGACAAGGTTGGCCACGTCCTGAAAGGGACAGCGGACGACGCATTCAATCTGCTTATGTGCAGAAATTGTGCTACCGTCGATGCCATGATCGAGGAGTGTCAGCGCTTCGAGCAGGCTAAGAGCCGCCGTATTGAAAGACCATTCTCCCGGCTTCTAACACCGCTACAACGTCTTCGTGTGAAGAGCGGCCGCAATCTAACCTTTCGCCGCCGTCGGCCGAATTGACGAGGATTGTCCGCCGTGGAATCGAGGCAATGGCTCCCGCTAGCCTCTTTACCAGCTCTAACACCGGCGACTCGAGCACACCAGCGGTTTCACTCGTCCAAGCCATCGTGCGAAACGAACTCGCGAATCCCGGGGTTCCCGCTGCTTGCGCCGTTGTCAGCCCTACATCCGCTTCTGGGACCCCGACATCGTTGCCTCGGTATCCACGGTTCGCTCCACGATCACGAAACCCTGCTGATTGGCGAACTGAAGACGATCGACCTATCTGCTTTCAGTGCCGCCGTGTCGGGCACGTTGCTCGCTACTGTCACAACCGCTGGTCGTTCCCGCCACGTACTTCATCCTTTGGCTATGCTCGCCGCCTTGATCGCCGCCCTTTTGAGCCACTATCTGCGGCACACCCCTACAATCCTGACGCTTCCACGACATGGTTCAGCCGCTCGCCGTCACCTAGAGGTCACCAGTCGCGTTCGCAACCGTACCGCCGTCCGTCCTCCCGCTCCCCGCCACCTCGCCACTCCCCGTCGCCGAGCAACCGTTGCTCCTTCACTCCGGAAAACTAAACGATGCAGCGCCCGGAGGTAACGCTGCATTTACGACTCTGCCCCAAAACCCTCTAGTTACTCTGCCGACTCGACGCTGTGTGTTGGACGTTGACGTTGATGGCGTGACAATTTCTGCACTTGTCGACACCGGGGTTTATATTTGCGTCATGAGCTCTGCTCTTCGCCGTCGCCTAAAGAAGGTGGTCACACCTGCTGTTTCCCACGTTGTAAGAGTGGCCGATGGAGGAACTCCCACCATCCTTGGCATGTGCACCGCCCGCGTCACAATCGCCAGTCACCCAACTAATGTTTCATTTGCCGTTCTTGAACTATGTCCGTACGATGTTATTCTTGGTATGGACTGTCTCGCAAGTCATTCTGCCCTAATTGACTGTGCAACTGGCCTCCTGCAGCTCGACCTACCTCACCTAGCCGATGCCCCAACCACGCCTTCGGCCCGTCTCTGCTCTCTCGACTATGTGCGCATGCCCCCGCAAGCCGCCATGTATATCGCCATGGTCTCGAGCCCTCCTGTCGCTGATGGCAATTACGTGCTAACACCGGTAACGGACGTTCTGCTCGCCAAGAAAGTCGCCGTGCCTAACACCCTCGTGACTGTCACTGGCAACCGCATCGCCATTCCTATTTTAAACTTCAGCGCCTCTCCTCAACTGATTCCGGCAGGCATGTAACTCGCCGCCATCACTGCTGCCGAAGACTGCGAGATTTGTGCGTTGGATCCCACCAGTTCCTCCAGTTCGTCCTTCCTTTGCACCACAAGCAGTTCGCCGCGCGATGTCTTTGTCGGAATGATCCCTGATGACCTTCCTTCTGATCAAGCTACTGACCTTCGCCGCCTCCTGGAGTCTTACCACGACATTTTCGACTTCTACGATCGTTCTCTGAGCCAAACGTTAGTTGTCCAACGTCGCATCGACACGGGCAACGCGAGCCCTATCCGTCGCCGTCTCTATCGTGTCTCCCTCGCCGAACGTCGTGTGATCCAAGGCGAAGTTGACAAAATGCTCACAAAAGGCGTTATCGAACCTTCTTCCAGTCCGTGGGCATCCCCTGGGGTGCTAGTAAAAAAGAAAAACGGCAGCTGGCGCTTTTGTGTTGACTACCGACACTTGAACAACATCACACGCAAGGACGTCTACCCCCTGCCCCGAATCGATTACGCCTTGGACTGCCTCCACGGCGCCACGTACTTTTCTTCCATCGACCTACGCTCCGGATACTGGCAGATTACCGTTGATACCATGGACCGTGAAAAGAGTGCGTTTGTCACACCAGATGGTCTTTACCAATTCAAGGTTATGCCTTTTGGATTGTGTAATCCCCCCGCGACCTTCGAGCGAATGATGGATTCTCTCATTCGGGGCTATAAGTGGTCTACGTGTTTATATTATCTAGATGACGTGATTGCTTTTCGCCTACTTTTGAGGACCACCCAGCCCGCCTGTCGGCCATTCTTGATGTGTTTCGCCGTGCTGGCCTACAACTCAACTCTTCCAAGTGTCGCTTCGCTCGGCGTCACATCACCGTTCTCGGTCACCTCGTTAGTGCTAGTGGTGTCCAACCTGACCCCGACAAGATGCGTGCCGTCCGAGACTTTCCTGCTCCTCGCTCAGTTAGCGATGTACATAGCTTTGTCGGCTTCTGTTCCTACTTCCGCCGCTTTGTCAGGAATTTTGCTGACATTGCCCGGCCGCTTACTGACCTACTCAAGAAGGACATCTCTTTTTCCTGGCGTCGTGCACAAGCTGCCGCATTCACCACCCTTGTCAGTTTACTGAATTCACCGCCCATTTTGGCGCATTATGACCGGTCGGCCCCTACAGAAGTTCGCACCGACGCTAGTGGCCACGGCATCGGTGCAGTACTCGCCCAACGCCAGAACGACCAGGACCGTGTGATTGCCTACGCCAGCCGCCTTCTCTCATCGTCGGAGCGGTATTGTTCGAAAACTGAGCGCGAATTCCTGGCTTTGGTCTGGGCTGTGGCAAAATTCCGCCCTTATTTGTACGGCCGAACGTTTTCCGTTGTCACGGACAACCATGCCCTTTGCTCGCTCTCGTCGCTGAAGGATCCTACGGGAAGGCTTGGCCGCTGGGCGTTACGGCTACAGGAGTACACCTTTGACGCGCTCTACAAATCTGGCCGGATGCACCAAGATGCTGACTGTTTATCCCGCTACCCTGTCGACCCTCCCGACACCGCCGAACGTGATACCGGTCACTTTGTCATGGCTATTGCAGATCTGGCCAACATACGCGCTGAACAGCAAAGTGACGACACGTTACGATCTATAATTGACCACCTCCATTCTCGTAAGCCCGACCCATCGCTTCTTCTGTTTGAGCTTCACGACGATATTCTTTACCGTCGTAGTACCACTCCCGACGGCCCAGAGCTTCTGCTTGTTCTCCTCAAGCATCTTCGTGCTACTGTTCTCCAAGAACTCCACGATGCTCCGACCGCTGGCCCCCTTGGCGTATCCCGCACATACGATCGCGTGCGGCGCCGGTTTTTATGGCCTGGTCTGTACCGATCTGTTCGACGCCACGTTGCTGCGTGTGACCTTTGTCAGCGACGTAAGCGGCCCTCAGGGTTGCCTGCAGGCCTTCTGCATCCTATTCACATACCCCAGCAGCCATTCTACCACGTCGGTCTCGACCTCCTCGGTCCATTTCCTTCGTCTGCTTCAGGGAACAAGTGGATCGCAGTTGCGACCAACTACGCTACGCGTTTTGCCATCACGCGAGCTTTGCCGAATAGTTGCGCCACTGACGTCGCCGATTTACTCCTTCATGACGTCATCTTTCGTCATGGTGCTCGTAGGCAACTGCTCACAGACCGAGGCCGCTACTCCTTGTCGAAAGTTGTCGATGACCTCCTTCGTTCCTGTTCTGTGGAGCACAAGCTCACTACTGCGTACCACCCGCAGACCAACGGGCTCACCGAAAGGCTGAACCGCACCTTAACCGATATGCTGTCCATGTACGTGTCTGACGATCACGGGACTGGGACAGCGCTTTGCCATACGTCACGTTCGCGTACAACTCCTCCCGTCACGACACCGCCGGTTTTTCGCCGTTTTACCTCCTGTATGGCCACCACCCTGCATTGCCTTTTGACACGCTCCTACCTGCTGTTATAAAACCCAGCACGGAGTATGCCCGCCATGCTGCCGCGCGAACCCATCTGGCACGTCAGATAGCTCATGAGCGACTATCCGACTCACAATTATGCCAAAAGGACCGTTACGACCGCAGCCACCGGCAACTCTGCTTTGCTCCGGGATCTCTTGTGCTTCTGTGGACTCCTTCTCGTCGCATCGGTCTCTCCAAAAAGCTTTTATCGCGTTACACCGGACTTTACAAGGTTTTACGGCAACTTAGTGAACTTAGTGACGTGAACTATGAGATCACCCCACTGAACAGTTCTTCACCGTCTACTCTGCTATCTCCTGACGTCGTGCACGTATCCCGACTGAAGTGGTACTTTTCCGTCGCTACTCGTGTAATTAGTTTGCGCCGAGACGGCGCTCAGCCCGCCGGGGCGGTTTGATGTTACGGGCCGCCTCCTTGCATTAATGAAGAAGACGACGATCGCCGGAAAACGCTGCCCGTGTTCAGCCATCTTGGCCATTTCTGCCGACAATCACGGTACATAAATACTGTCCCTTTTTTATCTATTTGACGCCCCGTCACAATATATCCCCCATCCTTGATTAAATCGACTGTTATTCCATCTTCTCCAGCAGCTATTCCCCTGGTCATGTCTATCAAGGCCCTTCTAACTTCATCGCTAGTTATAGAAGGGGCTTCTGTATCCTGTTCATGACTACTACGTATGAAATTAGGTTGGCTGCTCTGGGAACTGTACAGGTCAGTACAGAATGCTTCCGCTGCTTTTACTATGTCATCGAATTTTCTGATGATATTATCCTGCTTATATATGAGTGCATACATTTTGCCTTGTCCTATGCCTAGTTTTCTTCTCACTGATTTCATGCTGCGTGCATTTTTACTGCTTCTTCAATCTTTTCCACGTTATAATTTCGGATATCTCTTACTTTCTTCTTGTTGATCAGTTTCGACAGTTCAGCGAATGCTATCTGACCTCTCGAGTTTGACACTTTCGTATTTTGTCGTTTCTTTATTAGGTCATTTGTTTCTTGGGAGAGCTTACCTACTGGTTGGCTTGGTGCCTTACCTCCCACTTCAATTGCTGCTTCTGAGTTATGGTTTCATTCATTACCTCTATGTTGTCTCTATCTTCCTTTTCTAAAGCTGCATATTTGTTTGCGAGCACCAGCCTGAATTGGTCTGCTTTTACCCTTACTGCCTCTAGGTTGACCTGTTTCCTCTTGACTAATTTCAGTCTTTCTCTCTTCAAATTGAGAGAACTCTTAGACCTCACTAACCTATGGTCACTGCAATTTACCTTACCTTACACTTATACATCCGGCACAATCCTTCGATGGCCAGAGAGTATGAAATTTATTGCATTCCTTGTTTCTCTGTTAGGGCTTTTCCAGGTCTACTTCCTGTTGCTGCGCTTCCTGAAGAAGGTATTCATTATTCAGAGCCTATTCCTTTCCGCGAATCCTACCAACATCTCTCCTCTAGTGCTCCTAGAATCGATGCCGTAGTTGCCAATTGCTTGCTCACGAGCCCGCTTTTGTCATACTTTTGCATTGTAGTCGCCCGCGACTACAGGCGAATGAGTTTGCACCTTTCTCATCCTTTTTCATCACTAATTCAACATCTTCATAAAACTGTTCTATTTCTTGATCATTGTGACTGGAGGTTGGGGCGTAGGCTTGTACTACCTTCATTCTATACCTCCTATTAAGCTTTATTACGACGACTGCTGCCCTCTCATTGATGCTGTAGAATTCATCAATGTTCCCGCTATGTCCTTCTGGACTAGAAATCCTACACCGAATTCTCTTATCTGGAAGGCCTCTGTAGCAGAGGACGTGGCCGTTAGTCATTACTGTATAAGCCTAACCAGTTATTCTATCCTCACTAAGGCCGATAATATTACCGGCAATACCTGATAATTCTTCAAATGGCTGAATTCTTAAATGGTAAGACTGGCTGAAATTACCGCTTTCTTGCTTTGTTAAGGTATGTCCAAGTTGAAAACATAGTTTGTTTGTGTTTTGCCAAATGTCAATGCTTTTTTTCTTTTTTAGCCTAATTAGATGTTTCATTGGAAAACATCTTGCAGTGAAAATTATGTTCCTGTGTCGCTTCTTTCAAAAGATATGGCGAATCTTGTAAGCCAACCTAGTGTTTTAAAACTGAATGTGCAGGTTTTATGTTTAACAATAAAGTTCCTGAGTTGTGTAGTATTTCTCAAACAATTACTGCTTCAAAACATTTGCAGCATGTTTCCACTTATGGTAAGCATGAGCTTTCGCATGGTGCTCTCACTGCATTTGAAATATGTATGCTATACATGGCAGCTTTAAAGGAACTTGCATGTTTTGCATGTTATAGCATTACCTTTCATTGTTGTTTAAATGGGGTAGTCTTCTCATATATATATATATATATATATATGCTAGTAGCTACAGTATAGTGAAGTTGAGTGCAAAAGCAAGCGATATGGAAGTTTTCGAGGAATCAATATATAATATCACTGTGGTGGATCTGATGACGGGAGTGGTTCAGGATGAGCACTGACACTTTGTAATTAATATTGAGTGTGACTGGAGTGTTCGAGATTCAAGACCTGCACTGGAAGAAAACAATAATAGATGTTGGCAATCTGTTAAATACTGCCTTGCCCTCAATGAGTGCTTTTATTGGTATGAATTGGGTGACGGCAACCAAGAACACTTATGTGAGCCTTCTGCCTGATACGTTTGCTCTATTTGATGGTCTGTGTCATTTGAGCAGTGGCACGGGAGGCACACTTGATTTGTTGGAACAAGCTTAACTTCAAACTTGCCTTTACACAAACAAAATTTGCCTCGCAAATCTCCAGCCACTAAATGCGAGGGCCTGAGGTGCCAACTGATGCTGCAAAATAGGCTAGAAAAAGGCCAAGGTGCCCCATGGACAACATTAGACCAGAATCAGGAGACCGCGGCTATGAATGTGGACAATTTTAACTCACTCGATGTTCTTGGGAGTGCACTACAGATGTTCCATTCCCCCTTCCCCTTTTTTTCATTTGTTGTGTCAGTACTCTCACAAGATTCTTCACATTTCATTTGTTTTTATTGCACAGATGAGAGCCGCTCTTATGTGACTGTTAAAAAGGTTTCGTTATGATGAGGTAAAATTAAGTTACCTGGGCTGGCGTGAGACGTACATCTTCAAAAATTCAATAAAAGCTATATTTCAGAATTTGACGCAGTCTATAAGACCTTAACATACCTAGATTATTTATTTATTTGTTTATGTATGTATTTATAAATACTGTGATCTTAAACAAGATCTTAGCAGTGTGGTACACGAGTAAGTGCACAAAATAGAATAAATACAAAATAATTAAAGGGGGGGAACTGCACTCAAAAGCTTCACACAAGTGCAACGTTACACAAGCAACGTTACTTCAGCGACTTTCAAATCATACAAACAGTGACATCGCAAACAATCTCAGCGAGCCCAAAATGCTTTTCATTAATGATCTGTCTCGAAAAGTGATAACGAGTCCTGTGTTACACTTTTATCGGCCAGCCAATTCCAATCTACTGTGGTTCTAGGAAAAAATGAATAGTGGACGATATCATTTATATATGAAAAGATAAAAGGGGGCCACGAACGTATCCCTGCGGGACGCCAGAATTGAAGGCAGCTATATCAAAGAATTGCTTTATTTGCAGTAACAAACTGATGGTGGTTTGTAAGGTAGGCTTTACTCCATGCTAATATTTTATCATTTTTAAATGCAGCTCCTAGCTTATGAAGCAATTTAACGTTCAGACACCTCATCAAATGCTTTGCTGAAATCCATGAATATTGCGTCTGTTAGCTGCCATTTGTTTATAGTGCTAGCAAAGTCATGTACGATTTTAACTACTTGAATTGTCGCCGAAAGACCACTTTTAAAATCATGCTGCATGTTTGTGAAAACGTTATGTTCATCCAGAAAACCACTTCTACATTTATGAATTATATGTTCTAAGAGCTTAGAAGATTTGATGTTAATGAAATTGCCCTGTAATCTTTTTATCCAAGGTTTATCCTCCGATTTCTGTAAAGGTTTTATTCTAATTTTCCAGTCTTCCGGTAATGATCCTTCGTTGATTGACCTATGACCTACGTTGATTGACCGTTGAGATAAATGGGCTCTATAAAACAAACAATAAATTTATGCTCTTATATGGCATCCTCCACAAACCGGTGCGGCTTGACGGGACTGCTATTACTTTCTCCCGCAAAATGAACGAACGCAGAACAGTTTCATTACAAAGGCCGTCGAATGCGAAGTTCAAAGTCAAGCATTCTTAGTGTTCAAATCTAAATACCTGGGTTTTACAGTATTGCTCTGTAGCGCAAAATACGTATCGAGTGTTTATTCTACTTCATAAATGTCTTTTCTCGGAAAAAAGCTTCAACATAGCGGTCTTTGGCGAAAAAATGAAGGTCGTCCGGCAACAAGAAACCTGCATTTCCGTAACAATAGCCAAGTCGATCCATGTGCAAATTTTTTTCAAGATTGCCACACGCTGCATTAATTTAGCGATACCTTTAGAATTCAAGTGGCAACATTTACCGAAGCAAATGTCAGAACATGTCAGGACGCGGTTCAACGCCCGCTGGAGCTTCTGGCAAAAGCTTCGAGGATTGGTTTTCACAGAGAGGCAAGTGAACGCCATTATTCTAATTGTTTTGGAATCCTTACTGATCGATACACCTTTAAGTTAGCCTGCAAGCTATCGTCGTTCAAACTTTTCATGTCTTTGAGCGGACGTCGTGCAGCGTACCTTTAGATGAGTGCAATATTCTGGACTACGTTGTTGAGCTTGACCTTACGGTACTGAGCAATCGATAGGTATTGCAGCAGGGGGTCAATTCTGACTGGTGTAGCGGAAGTCTCGATGCGCTTTTTTTTTTCGCCGCTTACACTGTCGCAAACGCCAGATGCACCTCAGGAACCTTATTAGCGTCGCACAAGTAAATAGAGCTGCCAGTGCAAGCCACAGTTGCCTGCCAGGCCGCATAGGAAGTGAAAATTTGCGCATGTACTATGTGTACGCAATGTGCATTGATTTAGTGTTCTTTGGAGGCGCCTCTGGGACACCAAAGCTGAAACTGGTTCGTGGGTTTGGGCTTGACAAGGCCTCCGCGTGCTCGACGAGTCTAAGGTCGGCTGTTTGTATGCGAACACCTCACGGACTCTCCTGGTTCCAGCTTTGACGCCAGCGCTGCTCTTTGAGTCCCCTGGAGATCAGCAGTTGGGATAGTTAGTGCTCTTTCTGTCCATTTCTTCCCTTCCTAACCCTTTGCGCCACTAACATCGACACTCATGGAAATCCTACGTCGCTCGCATTAATAAAGATTTAGTTTTTTGGCACCCGAAGTTAGGGGACTTAATCCTGTGGCTGTACACAGCAAGGATCACGAATGAAATATGGTAGTGGGGCGTAAGCTCCTTTGGTGAGCTCAGCAGCTTACGTGTCGGTCGTTTTTCCTTTCACGCTCCACAGTGGTGACCCGGACGTGAATATGACCGAACCTCGCAACAACGGTGCACAACAAGCATTCGCCGAGTCAAGCCCTCGCCTCTCCGATAACGTAGTGCAATATCAGCTACCGCCCTTTTGGATTCAGAATCCCCAGGTGCGGTTTATATATAGGCCGAAGCGCAATTCCACCTGTACGGGATCACTTCGCAGACGACGCAGTACTACAAGGTGATCTCGTCACGATCACCCAAAGCAGTCAATGACCTCACCGACGTCCGCACCCGGCCTTTGGGTGAAAACACGTATGATCGCCTTAAGGAAAAGATCCTGACGCGTACCATAGCTTCGGAATGCACTCGCCTGCAACAACTCTTGGCCAGTGAAGAACTTGGTGACAGGCACCCTTCCCAAGTGCTGCACCGGATGTGGCAACTCTTGCGCCAATGTAATCTCAAAACCCACTGTGGGGGTTCCTAGAGTTTCTTGAGCAGAGCGCTGTGCAGCACTGCTCAAGGAACTTTTCCTGGAGCGCTTTCCCCAACCTGTTCACCTCGTGCCTGCCGCTGCTGATGACACGATGAAACCACTCCTTCGGTTTCTGTCGTCGTGACTACGCATGACCCCTCAGTGGTCACCCAGCTTGAAGCGTGCATTGATGACTTCACGGCAGCCATTTCTTCACTTCACGAGCCCAAACGACACCAGCCCCCTTCATGTTCGCTGGAACTGAGGGGTCCTTACCGCAGACGGCAGCAAGCGGACTTAAAAGAGCACTCGCGTCGTTTGTGCTCATGAAGTGAAGCAATGACAGTCGTGAGGTCGTCAATGCGCGCTTCCAGCTGGATGACCGCTGAGGGCTCAGGCGTAGTCAAATTTTCCAGCACCAAAAACTAGTCAACTGGTTTTTCCACTGTCACGCAGCTCATTCAATTTACGCATGACATAGCTTCTGCACTCAACAATCGCGATCAAATGAACGCAATTTTTATTGACTATTCGAAGGCTTTTGACTTAGTCTGCCATAAAAAGCTTCTGTGTAAACTGCGTGCAATATTCTATGGGTGCAAATTACTAGACTGGATTACTGACTACTTACAATTAAGAACTCAATTCGTCACTTTTAATCGCGCACAGTCATCATCAGTAACAGTCACGTCAGGTGTGCCTCAGGGTTCGGTGCTTGGACCTCTGTTAATTGTAATTTACATTAATGATGTAGCAAATGTTACTAGTAATACCGCCGTCAAGTTGCGTCTATATGCTGATGACTGCGTCCTATACCGCACTGTTACCAATGCTAATGATCAACAGGAATTAAACAATGCTTTTTTCATTCCTCTGCGAATGGAGTAACGCTTGGCAAATGAAAATTAATTTCACTAAAACAGTCGCAATGACCTTTGGTAACAAAAAGAAGCCACTACATTTCTCTTACAATACTAATGGTAGTTACTTGTCCCACGTTAATGACTTCAAATACCTGGGTGTGATCTTTTCAGATTAGTTAAAATGGCATGCTCACAAAAATCACATCTCCGGAAAAGCACTTCGGAAACTTGGTTACCTTAAACGAACTTACAAAAAAGCAACAAAAGAATGTAAACTAACTGCTTACAAATCGCTAGTACGCCCGATGCTGGAATACGCGTCAACTGTTTGGTCCCCTCACTGTTCTTGTGACATTGACCTTTTGGAATCAGTTCAGAAAAAAGCAATCAGATTCATCTATGGTCGTTATGATCGAAACTTTTCACCTTCATCACATGCTCGCATCTTATCATTGCAGACTTTGAAGCATAGGCACACACGTGAAAGAATCATCTTGCTTCACAAGATCATTCACAAGTCATCCGGCATTCAGGCTCCCTTCTCTTTTAAAGCTCCTAGCGCACGCGCAACCCGCCATAGCCATGCACTAAACATTGTTCCTTTCAGGACACATATAGACTGTTTTAAATTGTCTTTTTTTCCGCACACAGTTGAAATATGGCACAACTTGGATGGTTCGCTACGCGCATTGCCTTTTGCAGTGTTCATTGAGCAATTACGTAACCATATCGCCTGTTAGTCTGTTTGTATAATGTTCGTGTTCGTTTGTTTGTACTAAAATCTTGTACCCACTCCCGCTATGCCTCGAAATAGAGACAGCAGTATTTGTAAATAAATAAAATAATATAGTGGACAGCAAACAGGTACTCAATAGCCAGCTTCAAGCCAATATTTGGTATTACGAGCTCCCTATCCACAAACAGATGCCAGGTGCACTGAAATATGCACACCATATCCCCATTACTTTTTGCGGTAAGCATTTCATCATCTGGCATTATCAGACATGTGAGACCTCGAATGTATACACATTACATGAGAGCAGCAGGCAGCGTTGGCAGCGTGTCACAACCAGAGCAGTTCAGGCAATCTCGAGCTCGTGCCTCCCGGACGACTGGCGATGTGTCTGCAGCGTCGGGCATTCCTATTGACTACAATCGCTCCCCCCCCCCCCCTATCCGAAAAGGAGCCACACTGGCGACTCAAGGGGTCGGCTTCAGGCGCTGTACGTGGACGGTTTCACGACCACGACAACGTTGTTCTATAGGTGGCTTGACAGGCTAGACAATATAGTTCACAGGCGATGTCTGCGCTACAACACTGTAGGGTTCTTGATATTTGGAGGTAAGCTTGGGATGAGAGGGCAGCAAGAACGGCAGGAACCCAAAGCCGCACAAGGGAATCCAGAAGAAAGTGACAATGCGGGTGATCATCGTCACGTCGAGATTTTTGTTGTCATTGGTCGACGGCTGTAAAGGCATTCCTCGGCGTGGCGGGCAGCTTCAGAGATTCGGATGAGTCGGGTCTATGCGGAAGAATGGTGTCGAGGGTAGTCGAAGGTTCGCGGCCATACAAGAGGAAGAATGGGGAGAAGTTTGTGGTCGCCTGTGGTGCAGTGTTGTACTCGTACGTGATGAATGGCAAAATAAGGTCCCAAACAGTGTGATCAGATGAGACGTATTTGTAGAGCATGCCGCAAAAGGGTGCGGTTAAATCTTCCCGTCAGACCATTAGTTTCAGGATGGTAGGCGTTGGTGGTGTAATGAACGATGCGACATTATGCGAGGAGCGCGTATACAAATTCGAAGAGGAACACACGTCCTCTATCGCTTAAACTTTCGCGAGGTGCACCGTCACGGACAATAAAGTTTTTCTGGAGGAAGGATGGTATATCACGACCGGTGGCAGCGCGCAGAGCGGTTGTTTCTGCCTATCGCGTGAAATGGTCGATTGCGACGACTATCCAGCGGTTCCCGGAAGCCGTGCTCGGAAGTGGTCCATACAGGTCAATGCTAACGTTCTAAGTTCTCCATACGATCGAAGGGCCTGACAGCACACGGGATTTGCTGGAGTGGACCAGAGACATGCTGAGCAGGAACTTTGCGGCGTTGGCACTGAGGGAACGACCGAATGTACTTGGACACAAAGGTGTACATGTAACTCCAATAAAACCTGGAGCGAAGCCGGATGTACGTCTTGAAGACACCCGCATGTGCACACTGCGGGTCAGTGTGGAAGGCAAAACATATTGTTACGTGTAACTGATGCCCAAGGCTATTTACACTTTATTTACAGGGAAGATAACGGAGGCCAAAGTGGCGACGCTATATCAATCTGGAACCCGTCTTCTTTCTCCTCAGTGCAGCCACACTGAGGCGGCTGTTGCGTATCATCACCCCCGGCAGTAGAAGCACCGTCCCGGTGCTTAAGCTACACATCCGCGGTGAAAGGTGTTTGGTATGACTTTAGTCTCGCCGCGTGAACTATTTCACTTGCAGCTGACGATGACGCTGAGAGGTCCGCGTGGATGAAGGGGCCGTCAGTTGTGCTGCTTCGACCTCACGACGAATGATGCGGGTTAAGTTGTCACACCGCGAAGTCTGGTGGAAGAGGTCATCACAGGATGACGTAGCAGCTCTGTTGGGAAGTGGCGTGATGTGCTGGGATACCCGGCGGTGTTTAGCATGCTCGAGACCGCGGCACACCTCGGGGACCGTATCGATGCTGGTGGCGTTCGTCAACACCAATAAATTGAAGGCGTCATCCGCAATGCCTTAACGGACGTGATTAACGTTATCGTCCTCCGACATGTTCGGGTCAGCCTTTGCACAAAGGGCCAAGACGTCGAAAATGTACGCACCTCTACCGCACTTCCACCAAATAATGTTACGTGTAACTGATGTCCAAGGCTATTTACACTTTATTTACAGGGAAGCTAACGGAGGCAAAAATGGCGACGCCATATAAAACGGGAACCCGTCGTCTTCCTTCTCCTCAGTGTAGCCACACTGTGGCGGCTGTTCCGTATCAATATTTTGCCACGAATATGTCGAGGTATGACCAGCAGCCACTTGCGGACGTCAGAGATGTAATTCGGCGATAGAGAAGCCCATCCCGTATTTCGTAGTGAGAAGCTTGACGGAGCAAAGCTCGAGAAGGTGGAGGAACAGTAGACGGCTTTGAAGAGCACTAATCCAGGCATCATTGCGTTGCACCGAAGCCATGTCGCAGCCTGCTGGGAACGAAAGTACTTGGTCAACGGCAGAGAGGCAGGCTTTGCTTTTGGTTGACACGGGTGAACGAGAAAGCGCGTCGGCATTGGTTTGGTGGCGGCCAGACCTGTGGACAACGAGCACGTCGAAATCTTGCAATCGCATAGCCCAGCGAGCTAATCAACCTGAGGGATCCTTCAACGTGGACAGCCAACAAAGTGCATGGTGGTCTGTAATTAGGTCGAAAGTGCGGCCATACCGTTTGGTCGAAATTTAGCAAGTGCCCAGATTATGGCTAAACATTCCTTCTCCGTAACGGAATAATTCGTGTCTGTTTTGGTGAGAATGCGGCGTGCATATGCGACGACGTACTCGTATACATAGAATCTCGATTTTTGCTGCGCGAGCACAGCCCTGAGTCCAATACCGTTGGCGTCGGTGTGTACTTCAGTCAGAACTGTCGGGTCGAAGTAACGCCGTAAAGGCGGCGATGTGGAAGGCATCTCTTGGAAGGGATAGCCGCAAGCGGACGACCAGGCGTAATTGTTCAAGTCGCTCCGTGGGAGCTGATTCAAGGGAGTGGTGATGGACACAAAATTTCGAATCAAGCGGCGAATTTAAGAACAGAGGCCAAGGAAGCTGCGAAGTTCTCTTACGGAGGAAGGTTTGGGAAAATCAGCAACTTCACGCAGCTTGGCGGCGTCAGGAAGAATACCGTGTTTAGGTACTACATGGCCAAGGATGGTAAGCCGACTTGCGCCAAAGTAGCATTTCTTCAGGTTGAGCTGAAGGCCGGCGGCAGTTAGGCACTGTAACGCTTCCTCCAGCCTACGGGCATGGGTGGGAAAATCAGGCGTAAAAATAACCACATCATCTAAGTAGCACAGGCACGTTTTCCACTTGAGACCACGCAAAAGTTGTCCATCATACGCTCAAATATTGCGGGGGTTTGCAAAGCCCGAGAGGCATGACGCGAAATTCATATAGTCCATCTATCGTTACAAAGGCCGTTTTAGGTGGCTCTTTGGGTGCCATGCGGACTTTCCAATAGCCGCTGCGTAAGTCAATGGAACCGAACTCCGCGCCTCGGAGACCGTCAAGGGCATCGTCAATTCTTGGAAGAGGGATAAACATCTTTACGAGTTATTTTGGTAAGACGACGGTAATGGACACAGAATCGAACCGATTCATCCTTGGTAGCAAGAACAACGGGAGATGCCCAGGAGCTATGCGAAGAACAGAGCTATGACGCCTCGCTTGAGCATGTCAGCTACTTGATCGTCCATAACACGGCGCTTAGCAGAGGATACACGATATGGTCTTTGTCGCAGTGGCGCACTGGTACCCGTGTCGATGCGATGACATACAGTTGACGTGCGGCCCAAGAGAACATGCTGGCAGTCGAAAGACGAACGGAACTTGTCGAGAAAGCGTAGAAGCTAGGCGCGTTGGGAAACAGTCAACGTGTCGGCGATGGAGCTATGTAGAACATCGGGCGAAGTCGGCTCCTGCGCGGAGTTACAGGTCACTCCGGCGACCTCATGAGCGGCGGTGGAACCAGTTGGCATGACAATGATGGCAGCAGGGTCGACACACTGGGTGCGGCCAACCCACTCCCCACGAACCAAAGTTAGATTACAGGACAATCGGTTGGAGACGAGCAGTCTGCTGAATCCGACATTAACGTCCAAAAGAGCGAAATCAGAAGGGAACATTTGCGACGAGCGAAAATGGCAGATGGCGTAAAACGGGCGCTGGCATCAGCAACAATGTTGCATGACACTGTGGAAAGGGCAGAGGAGTGCGGTGGAATTGTAACGTCTTCGGCAACAAATACCTAATCTTCAGGTTCACAAGCGTCAAGGAGAGGGGCGTCGCACAGCGTTTTAAATTCCACTTCAGCACGAGAACAGTCGATGATGGCCTTATTAGGAGAAAGAAGTCCCAGCCCAAAATAAGATATTGGGAACAATAACACAGCGCCAAAAATTTGAGGATGTAGAGGAGGCCGTTGATCACAACGTGCAGCTGCAGGCGTGATGCTGTCTGCGCGGGCAATACAAAGTGGTACGTTTGACAGTGGCATCGTACTTTTTCTGAGCAAACGACAAACTTTGGCACTAATTACTGAAACTGCGACACCAGTGTCAACGAGGGCGAGTGCAGCGACGCCGTCCACATATACATAAATAACATTAGTCGGAGGAGGGAGAGGCCTTGGTCTGTTCGTGGGTGACGCAGTTTTTGCCTCTGGAAATGCGGCGAATAATTTTCCTGTTCCGGTGTAGCAAGACGACGACGCATCGGCGAAAGCGAGCGTTGTTAAGAAGAGGGCGGGGGTCCGAGTAAGAATACATCTGGCCAGGGTTCTGAGACGCGGAGGACGACGGGTGTGGTGAAGCGTGTGGTTCGGTGTTGAAGCTACGGCAGTAGGATGTTGCGCGGCGACGGCAATATCGTGCAACGTGGCCAGGCAGGCCACATGCAAAACATATTGGCCGGTTGTCAGGAGTGCGCCATTTTCCACTGCTGTGTGGGTACCGCGGCTGAACGAAATGAGCAGCTGGACCCAGTGGCACGGCCGATGGGAATGGCGCAAAGGTCCAAAGTGGTGGCCGTGCAAGAGCTTCGGCATAGCTGAGTAGTGTAGTCATCTCGGGTGGACTTGGACGAACGGGTGCAGTCTTTATGTGCTTTTCTAGACTAAGGTTCTGTGGTGTTTTGAAGATAGTTACTTTATTACTGGAACATTATTTTCTCCAAATGTCCCAAGAAGCGAGGGGTACTTACCTCTGAAGAAATTCAAGGGTTGCCCCTACACGTGTGGCATATTTGATGTTCAAGCAGTAGTGGACAGCAAAAATGTACTTAATAGCCAGCTTCAAGCTGATGTTTGGTATTATGAGCTCCCTATCCACAAACAGATGGCAGGTGCATTGAAATATGCACCCCATTTCCCCATTACTTTTTGCGGTAGGCATTTAATAATCTGGCTTTATCACATAAATATGTGAGACCTCTAGTGTGAACACAGGACATGAGAGCAGCAGGCAATGTTGGCAGCTTGTCGCAACCGGAGCAGTTCAGGCAATCTCGAGCTCGTTCCTCTCGACGACTGGCGATGTGGCTGCAGAACCGGGCATTCCTCTTCACTACAGACCCTCCTCCGCTCCTCGTGAAGGGCCATTGAGGCAGGAATGTGCACACCCGGCATCCTGAACTAATAGTAAGCAATATCATAATAATATTACCACACATGCTCTGCAGAAGATAATCAAGGTCATCACTCTTGTTACACATAGACCGAATGTTTAACTGTAAAACAGAAAGACGTTAGTTATCGCAGGACAAGAATGCACGTCATTTGGTAGTATGAGTTCGAAGTAATGCATTGTTTTTGTAATAGACAGTTTTCGTTTAACGTTCGCGTAATAGCGAAGTTAAGGGAAATAGCGTAATCTTTCCGCAAATTTGCAGAAAGAGTGTTTTAGCATAGCGTGATAGCGTAGTTTACGTGCGAGACGCTATTCCATGTCGCTTTTAATTTCGCATACATAGTACACTAAACTGATTCTCCCTGTGTCTGCGTCCGGAGAGCGAGAGGCATCACAATGGAAGCCAGGAGCGCCTTGTATTTGTACTTACCATGCTTGCCTATCCGCGGCGAAGCACGCAATCAGCACAAGCTGTCTACCATAGCCTCCTCCATGCTAACCATTTGTCTCTCATCTCCTGTCGAACGATAATACAAGGATTTTTTAACACGAAAGTGTTTTATGCTGGGGTCCACCAAGACTTCACTGACGTATTTCCGTCACGGAAATACGTCATAGAACATAATACAAAGAAAGAAACCAGAAGAAAAAGTTCCACAAACATGCAAAATTTGGAAATCGAACCCACGACCTCTCGGTCCGCGGCGATAGATCGCCGAGCGTTTAACCCATTGCGCCACAAACGCATTTGCCGAGAGCTACACAGACGCGCCTTATATATCTAACACTCCTCCGTGTACCCGCGCTCTTGCTCGGGGCGGTGCCGCCGCCTACGAGCAGAAAAGAGAAGTACTGCATTATGACACTAACGCGCACCGACAGTGAACGCTTCGGTGGTCTCAGCACTACGACGCCTCAATGCCAGCATTCGAAGGGACGCTGGCATCAAGAAGCACTACCAACGCCACGAGGTGGCGTTCACCGTACTCAGCACAGCGGAGCGTGGCCTCCGCAATTAGCTCTGAAAATGTTTCTGAAGTTGATCGCGGAGGCTGCAATTACGACGCGCTGTACGCGCTGATTTGACTCGGTGACGATTCAGTTACGTGCTTTGTCTTGCGCGTTGTATTAGTGTGTCAGTTACGTGCTTCGTCTTTCGCGTTGTGCTAGCGTGTGCAGCGTAGTGCAGCTTCCATATGCACGACGGTTGCTCATGGTCATCGACGTTGGTAGTCGTGATGGAGGAGACGTGCCACCAGGCGTCAGCGTGGGTGCATCAACGCCTAAGGGCGCTTTAGCCACAAAACACCAATAGACTTTATATATCAATGTGCAATAAACATTACACTACTTCTGTGAAGACACGTTTCACTTTCGTGTTCTATACCGATTCCTATATAAAAGGGATCAACCACATTTTTTTGTGACTTCTATGACACCACGACGACGTCTAGGATGTCTAAACTGTCAATGCGTAGTTGAGCCGCAATTTCATTAATTTTGTTGAGTAAGGCTTCGGGATGCCATGAAACTCGAGGTTTAGCCGCCAACTCCGGCATTCCAAGTCATCAATTTCCGGTGGCACTTCAGCTGGCATTTTCGCGTCGCTGGCCTGTAAAAGGCTAAACACTCACCCTTGTAGTTGTTTAGTCGCTTTTTACTGAATATCAATATGCACTGCGTTCCTGTCAAATTCACTAGAAAGCATTTCAATTGACTTTTCGATGCCATTTCCTTTTTGAGGTAAAGAGAGCCGAGAGCTCAGTGGGGTAGTTATCTCAAGTAGCGTCATTCGAACATCCATCTCTGCAGAATCAGTGTTTCTGGTGTTAGTACCTCTTCTACTGACTGGCTTACATGATTTATACTTCCCAGCTTTCTTCATCAATTCTTACTGCTGAATGAATCCATAGACACATCATAGAAAGTGCCTGCTTGACACAAAATTCTACTCACAGCACATCAAATGAGGTCTATCATCCTGAAGAAGACCCCTTCAGGCATAGAAACGAGACATCCTTCAGCCATTCAGGTCTTAAGGACAGAGTCATTGGCACGATTTAGAAGTAAAACTGTTTGGCAGCAGTCTCGGTGAGGGGGATTCGCCAGTGGTCACAGGTTCCAAAAAACTTCAAGTAGAAAGATTTAGATGAAAAACTCGGTGCTCGAATGACACATTCAGCGAAATGCAGATCCACTAACATGAATCCTGTAGAGGGGCGAAGCATGCAATCATGCACTGCTAATGGGCTAATACTGCCTTAAGCAATGGCTCTTAACCCCGTAAACATGGCCTCCCCAATACGGCGACAGAATAGAAGTTAAATTCTACGCTGGAATGATGAGTGGCAACGCAGCCAGCTAAGGAAGACGACGACGACGACCAACGCGGGTGCAGTGGCACGAGCGCGTGCCGAGCGCGAGCACGAACCGCTTGCTTACCGTGACTACGACGACGACGACGATTACGACAGGAGACGCCGACAGCCGGGGCGCATGAGGTGCTTCGCACCTAATATTTTGGTTGGGACGTTCACGAACTCATATGTGAGGAAGTTAAAGCGCTAATTACAAGTGGACACGGGCGTTCACAGTCACCGAAATCCCAACAACAGCTGCCGCTCACGTGATGGTACTGCAGAGTGTTTCTAAATTGGGCGAGGAAGTGCGGGGGGGGGGGGGGGGGGCTAAGGCCGACTTTGAAATTGTAGTTGCACTTCCGCAATGTAGCACCAGTCTCCAAGTTATAGATATATATTTTGTCTTCATTCATTTATCAAGTTCTCCTGAACTTTATTCATTCACTTGTTGTGTGAAGAAAGAGATGTCACCGAGATGAATATTCTATTCGATGTAATGTGTTTATGCATCAGTATAGAATACTGCGCTTAGGCAGAAGATTGCAGGGATCGCTTTAAAATACACAATGGTACGTGCTGTGCTATAAGAAACCGTATTTCAGTAATTATGGGACACGACACCATTTGTCAAAGAATGTAAAATTTATTTCCCTTTACCAAACCACAGCTGCCAGTGAAGTGCATCTGCATAATTTTATTAGCGGGTTTATTTAAAACGCGGTGTTTTCAGCCCCTGCGGCGAATAATCTCATGCTTCTTCTTGCTTCCATTACCAGCAGCTAGCGTATGTACCGTCTGGCTTGCAAGTGCCGTTGTTGCATTTCCCCAAACTGCAGTTGCACATGGCCGTTTGGACTTCTCCAAGACTTGCTGCTAACATAGTTTCGGCATACTAAAAGATAAATAAAATTGGTTAAATGCAGCAACTCATCAATTTCCTCCATATTTTAAATAAAATTTTACACTTCTTAGCATGCACGCTCTAAACTGTGCACGTGGATTAGCGTGGCCGTAAATGGGAAAGCCTGTCGTAATTACCAATTCCAACATTGGTCAATATGTATGCAAATATTACACGATGTTGTGACGCCGATAAGCTTTTCTTCTATTATGAATAGGTAACTAAATAAAAGCGTTCTTGCGGTTATACCATTTTCTCATTGCTTTACCATCTAGGCTGCTTTTGACAAAGAAGAAAGTACTAAAGGCGAATATGGCTCACAAGACCAAAAGTTTGGGAATTTCATTGCCCCGTAAAAAAAAAGGCTGCAAGATAGTTCGTTTCGTGCGGAAAACACAAACCACGAAACGCACCTTCAGATTTTGCCCCAAAAGAAACTCCAAGAACGTTGATACGTGCCTATCATTAGGAACGCCAGCGCTTTTGCATTTCGCCCCCTTTCCTTTAAAGAAGACATAGCAAATTTGTCAGCGCAGTGTGGCCGATGTTGTAGCGCAACGGAATGGGCGACCAGTGGCGCTTCATACTTTCCCTGAAATGCATTATCATGGTGTGGTATCGGGTTTCTACGATGTGGTGTCGGGGCCTCGCACGGCGAGGCGGCCGGACGCGCATCACCTACGCGGTGAGGCCTAAACGGCCGGGGCGCTAAGCGCCGATGGCGAAACAAGACGACTTCTTCTGTTGGGGATTAAACGACGAATAATGTTTATCCGTAGAGGGGAAGGGATGAGCGTACTAGAGCACTGCACGGGCTCGGGATTACCCGAAAGCCCGGGCCGGTCCGGGTAGGGCAGTTTTTCCACGGGCTCGGGCCGGGCTCGGGCACGGCATGTGCTTTTTGACCCGGGCCCGGGTCAGGCTCGGGTATTTTGACGCAGGCGCACGTCGGGCTCGGACTTTCTGGTGGTCTGCATTTAACGTGCAACGAGTTATCCTCACGCATCTTGACTCTGAAAAACCTGTTGCCCCGGCGCAGTTGGAAGCTAGCAGTGCTACCCCTGTGTACATCCCTTTTCTTCTTCCGTCGTATTTAGCGCTGTTTGAACAAAATGTAAAAGTTCAGAAAGGCCGAAGTCACCTCAAACCAAAGAATGCCATTGTATTCCTTACCTAATCCCAGGTAATTAATTCTTTCAGCGCGATGCAAGCGCGCTGGCGACTTGCTGATTCTTCAACTGCGAAGTGGTAAAACGATGACTGGTAAGATAAGATAATTCCTCACGCGGCTGAAATATGGCACTGCGTCTATCCATGATTGCACGCATGTTCTCAACCGGCCGCCTAGCAGCAGCGCATTACGCTGCACCATGGAATAACGAGAAGCATTCTTTCTCAATTTACTCCATCCATGCGCTGCGCTAACGACCCGTCGTGGCTGAGCTTCGGCTATAGTGTACTAGAATACGGTTGAGTGGGACGAGCGGCTGAGGCGGCGCATGCTTTGCATTGAGGCGCCCGACGTGGAAAAATACTGTGGCGACGCTGCGATAAAAGTGGATTTGGCCGCATCAAGGTCACGCCGTTGGAAACTGGTGGCGATACTGTTCGGCAGGGTCATTAGTACCACTTCGCGCTCTGGTATATACGTTCAGGCCGCTCAAATGGTGTTCATAACTGCATATGACATGTATTTATGCCTTGAGAATAACTTCCGTTCTTTCTCTTCCTTATTTTATTTTTTTAATGCCACTGTGATCTTTTTCGGTCTCGGGCCGGGTTCGGGCAGGTTTCGAGCCGGACTTGGGCCGGGCTTGGGGGATAAGGTAAAGGGGTGGCGGGCTGGGCCGGCCGGGTCATGCCCATTACTTCCAGGCCCGGGCCGGGCCCGCGTCTCGCCATAAAAATTAAGGTCGGGCTCCGGCGGGCAGCCCAACGTAAAAACGGGCCCGGGCCGGGCCCGGGCTTAAAAAATCGGTCCGTGCAGTGCTTTAAAGCGTCCACGCTCAATACAACGTTAGGCACGGCGGGGCGCTGGTGGCCAGGATCAAATCTAAACCAAAACAAGAGGAATACAACACATGGAACTCTCGGAATTATGAGAATATGTAGAGAAGGGGGATGGGTTAATGTGAGTTGCCTCTTTTCTAAATATTTAGTACTTCTTGAAAACTACTGCTATCCTGCATGCCCGCGGGAACGTAGAGCAGGCATCATTTACCACAACCGTATCGACGAGAAATAATGCGTTTCAAGCTATCGTGTAATTTCGGGTAGGGCCCGCACCTATGTATGGGCGGCATCCCAACTTCCCGGCTGAAATTTGAAAAACCAATTCGAGCCGAGAAGCAATCGCGCTCAGTTCGCTTTTGTCACGCCCGCGCGTCATCGAATTTCGGCGGGCAGCATACTTTCGCGTGCCGTTATTAGCTAGGAAAAGCCTGGCTTTGACCTCTGACGTCAGGGACGTGGCCCCAGGACAAGCTCCTTTATGTTGCTGTGAGGCGCTTTGCAAGGCGCAGGCGCCATCTTTGTGCGGCTCGTTTTGCAGCCAGCTCAGCCAGCTCCTTCGGCTAATTGGTCAGCTGCAGGCCGGGATTTTATAATACAAAAGGAAGTGTTTGATGGCGTTCGACGCTGCATTTAAGATCAAGGCTGTCGCGTAAGTCGAGGAGCACGGCAAGTGAGCAGCCGGCCGCCACTGCGGCGTCTACGACAAGCGCATACGTCGTTGGCTGACAAGAAAAAGGAGCTCGCTGCAACGAACAAATTGAGTATCGTGTTGTGCAGGAAAGTGTGCAAATTCAGAGAACTCCTGATCGGAAAAAGAAATATTCCAAACGGCCCGCTCCTGCGTAAGGGCAACACCTCGTCAAAATTGCAGAAAAAAAAAGCGCGGCCTAACACAAGTCTATACAAATGAAATGAAACGTTCCCGAAGCTCTGCCAAAACGGGCTTCGAATATGTGTGCAGTGTGGCATCGCGCATCGACAATCCCGTCGTTGGTAAGCTGCCGTTGTCGGTTGTCTGCCCCTTTTTGTGTAGTCAAAAGGGACTCTTGAGCTAAAATGCATTGCAATTTCCGGGAGTCATGCCCCTTTATAGGAAGAAGTGTTGCGACATTCGCTTCTCTTCAACTCAAAATTGGTATGAAAATTCGACAGAGTTTCTAATGTTTTTCTGTTTAAATATTCGCTTTGTAGAGCCAGGAATGAAGGCCCATGTTAATAAGCGCTCTCCTCACATGCTACAGCAAGGGATATCTACTGTACTACGAAGTGTTTTCATGCATGTGTTATTTATGACGCCCCACTATTGCTTCGCACATTAAGGCACAAGATGCAGTCATGCTCGGTAAAGCTTTCGCTTGATCACCAACTAACACTATGAGGCGGCAATGTGTTCAAGCACTCAAAAATTGAACCTCACTATACCAAAATAGTAGTTTCTCAATGTATGTAAAGATGGAGCAGAAGGTACTCACATAACATGTAGCATTGTCTGGGGCGGTGGCATTCCATTGCGATGTGCTATTCGTACAAGAATAAGTGCAATTTCTTGATATCTAAATGAAAAAGAAATTGAAACGAGGCCGATTATTGTTCAGTAGTTCATGTGTAACGCTAGTCTAAGTTATTGTGCTACCTTGATATTCTAGTCTTGCTATGCTTCTGAAGTACTCCAAACTGGTCCTTCCCACTTCTATAGACAATTTTTATGCGAAACCATATGTACTTGATGCGACTGTTGTGCAAGAAAGTGCTACATGGAAGCTGTTTAGGAACCGCGCTAAATTCCTTGATGCGCAACTGTTTGCTGTATGTCTACGAACTGGGAAAAAAGTCTTTCTTCGCCTGAAAGGCGAAGCATGGATTTGCGTGGAGCCCGTTGACGCGTAGAGGCCGATGTCGGTCCCGAAGGGTCGGCTGACGGCTGGACGACGTCACCATGGGCCTACCCACGGCATCATGGAATCTGCAGTGGCAGCAGCGACGGTAGCAGACACAGCCGTGGTAGCCGTGCAACAGCTCTCGCTACTGCTCTCGCCTCCGCACGGCAGGCTGGTCGTGACAGTGGCCCGGGAAAGCGACCACCTCGCCTGGCTCCCTGGACCGATTGTCCAGCAGGAACACAGGCTCTTGAGGCTCCCTGGACCGGTTGCCTCGCTCGCCTGGCTCTCTCGAACGGTTGCCCCGCTCGCCTGGCTCTCTGGACTGCGGTTGCGCCGCTCACCTGGCTCCCTGGACCGGTTGCCCAGCAGGAACGCAGGTCACTGGCATCCGATAACGAGTTACCTCGTTCGCCTGGCTCCCTGGACCGGTTGCCCAGCAGGAACGCAGGTCCTTTGCGTCCAAGGACGGCGTAGTGGGCGATCGTGATTGCGATAGTAAATTAGTGGACAGCTATACGAAGTAAGGATAGTAGTTTTATTGGCGGTATAAACGCGTAAATATAGGCATACTAACTCAATTAACACGCATGGCGTCCCGCGCGCACAAGAAAACAAACACGTCTCACTCGATGATCGGGGAAAGGAGCTCATTCAGCTTTCACGTTTTTCTGAAAGCAAACATCAACTTAACTCGATAATTTATCTGCCTCTACCACGATCAGAAGAGACCGACACTGCCCTCTGCCTAACAGAAAGTTCCTAAAACTCAATATTGTTGCAAAGTATCCTCAAAGAAATGATTAATAATGAATGCAACACACCAAACGTGCCTCGAAGGAAAAACACTACTGTCAAACAAAACACTACTTGTCCTAAACTCGCGCAGAAGCCTTGTATGTAATCTTATATGTACTGACCCTCAAGAGAGGGCTGCGAGTATTTCTAAATAAAAGAAATGCACACCGCAATGTCTACATGACCATTCATAGCGTGTATCGAAGGCTGTGTGAATTGCAAAAAATTGTGTTTTCGCTCAACACATATTCAGAGAGCTGGCCTGTCTGCACATATCTCAAGCCCACGGCACGCAATGCTGCAGCCGATGCGGACGCGCTTGCCTGCATCCCAAAGACGTTTCAAAGAAGATGGCGACGTCCGCTGTCAGAGCCTTTTGTTCGGAGCGGAGCTGAACGAGTAGCTCAAGTCGGTTGTTTTGTTTTTCGTGGTACTTGGGACTCTACAGAATATCTGCGCCCTTAATGCATGTCACGTTCTGAGAGTTGGAGCTACGGTCTATGTATACCGCATAAAACTGGTGGCAATGAAATAGATGTTGCGCAATGAAGCACTCATTCTTAGTGTGGCTTTGAGCGGAGCGGTCATTCTTATAAATCATATCGCCGGTACGAAAATTCGCTATCTTGAATTTTAGTGAACGAAGTTTCTTCTTCGCCCGGGCGTTATTGCTGTCGTGCCGAAGCGTTGTTGTCATTGAAATTATTCGGGAGGCATTGCATATGTTTTGCACAAAGTTGTTGTAGGGCGTGTATGTGCTATCGCAGTAAACGAGTTCCAAGCTGGAAGAATTGCTGAAATGAACCAATTTCTATTTGCCTTTCATGCGAATAATTATGGATTCCGTGAAACTTTTGTATGTATTTCTGATGATATATGTATGCCGCGACGTTTTCCAACGCAACAAGAAATATATGAATATACTAAGCACGCACCAGACCAACCGTGGAATTTGCGAAAAAGCATTTCGCTGGTGCACCTGAAAGAAATACACAACGGTCGAGTTAGCATAGTCATGTCAACACATAATTTCCAATGCAAAAAGAACAATATTCAGTGTAAATTCATCAGTCCGTGTAAATTTCGCACACAGCAAGAAAAATCACAAGGCTGTTTCGTTGGAGCGGCAATTTTGTTTACCAATATTCTACTGCATCGTAAAGTTCTAGCTTCCTTGTGAGACTTAGTTAAAACATCGCTACTGCAGATGATATCAATTCATGTAAATTTGGTCCACACTGCCACCCAGTTATAAATCATATGCGTAATTGTCTGACGTATCGCTGCTATTTGAAGTCAATGGACGGCGACCACAGTTATAATGTTACAAGAGAGAAGAGCAACGAATGTGCAAAGAAAGTTATGATGCTGGCGAATGGGGAGAGACGAAGAAGCCACGGAGTGCGGATGCCCGTCGGGTGGACTACGCAGTTTTCATATGATTCTCGGTAGAAAATCACAATTTCGTGGAGAATATCCACTGATAATCGAAAGACGAAGTGCCAAGGACCCCAAGGATACCATTCTCTACCAGGTGGGCCCATTTTCGGCCGTCAATCGTTCATTTTTTGCCACGACGTGTGGCGGGAGAGCTAAGCCTAACGCGAACGCCTCAACGCCAGTGTCTCCACCATGGTGGCGGCTGAGAGAGCTCGGCCTAGCGCGCCGACGGAGTTGTCCGGGGCCCCCCGTTCCCCTCCGAGAGTTTTTGCTGGTGCCGTAATAAAGCTCACGAATATGGAAGACAAGGAAGTGCAACGGGAGGAGCTCATGAACGTGGAAGACAAAGAAACGCAACGGGAGGAGTTTGGGAAATAATCAGGTTGGTGTGAAGTTAGAAGAGGCACGAAGAAGCGATGCAACAATGAGGACGGATTAGTCGGAGACAAGCACCATGGAAGAAGCTTCGTCGCGGAGGCAGCAAGACACAAATGTAAGAACGAACGCGACGTGCCACAAATCATCAGAGCAAGTAGGATGCCTAGCCTACCGAAAGAAGATTACAGAGTGATAGTGCGTCCACGTGGCAGACTTAACCTCTCAGACTACAACCTGGATCGCATTTACTGCTGCCTGCGCAACGCTGCTGGTGTCGGTCGAGAGACAGCGGAGGAAGACAGCATATGTATAAACAGCAAGCAAAACATAGTGGTGCGCAGCACGCCATCCGAGGGCCGGGCCAGGAAATATGGAGCTATCAATAAGCTGCGCTTTGGAGAACGAGAATTTGAAGCACGCGCTTACAGAGCAGCTCCTGATAACACATCCAAGGGTCTCATGAGATGAATTTCCAAAGAGGAGAGTCCGGAGGACATAGTGACCAGTCTGGTCACACCGCCAAATCCTGGGGTCTTGCACGCCAAGAGAATGGGTAACACAGACAACGTGATCGCTTTATTTGAAGGTTTTCACGTCCCAAGCTATGTGAGATATGGAGCGATGCTTATTCGATGCTCCTTGTATAAAAAGCAGATTGACATATGCTATGAATGTGGAAGAACAGGGCACAGGGCTGACGTGTGCCCCAACCCTGAAGACAAGATTTGCCGAGGGTGCAGGTGCAAGAATCCACAACACGACCACAACTACCAAGCGGAGTGCCAACTCTGCGGTGGAGACCACCTCACGGGAGACAAGAAGTGCGACGCAAGGTACAAGATACCGTACCTCGTCAGGAGACGCCGCTGGAAGCGACGGAGGAGGGAAGAAGAATATGCCGAAAAGGAAGCGTACCACTACCACAACAACAAAGAAGCCAGAGGGAGCAACAACAACAATAACCATAACACGATATCGATCAAGCATTCATCAACCGAGAAAGTAGAAACAAGCAGGAAAAACTACGGCACTTCTCGAGGGGGAGACAGGAGCAAAGCACAGGTGAGCTGGGCAAGCGTGGTCTCCGGCACTGCTACTCAATCTCCTAAAGCTAAGGGGTCCGCCCTAGAACAGGTAATGAAAGAGATTATAAAGATGTTAGAACAGATTACTGGAGAGAATGCAACGCTTAAAGAAGAAATCAAGCAGCTTAGGGCAGAAAACACGAGTCTACAGCAACAAAAAAGGTATAGCAACACACCCTCCGCCTGTAGGACGCTGACGCCTAGTCGAGCTCCAACACCCGTTCCCGCACAAGCGAACGGGGAAGCACCACCACACAAAAAAAGGCGCAAGAACCTATTGAGGAAAAGAGCGACTTTACAATCAGCGTGGTTATGGGAACGTTTAAAGAAATGTTTGATGGGATAGAGCAACAAATCAAAAGCATGTATGTAGAGATTAAACAACGATTCGATGGATTCGAAAATAGAGTAGCGGCAGTAGAAAGCATACCAAAGTATATTCGGCCGACAGGCGCGGGACCCGTTAAAAGCAAACCGTATAGCAGACCGACTGCGGTGGAAAATAGCAACGCCACCGGGGAAGATCACATAAATCAACATGGCGCCGCGTAACCAATACGCGATTTGGCAATGGAACTGCCGAGGGTATCGTCGCAAGCGAGGAAACTTGCAGCAGTTCATAACAAGCAAGGAGCCGCCAGATGTAATCGCCCTGCAGGAGACGGGGGGATCGCAAAATTATCGGGTTATAAATCTTACAGTGCTTCCGGCGAGAAGGAAACCGTCACGACGCTGGTACACAGAAACCTCGTGGCTGTCGAGCACGATACCGGAATGTGAGGCATAGACCACGTCCTTATTGAAATAATTCCCTCCCGCAAAGAAGCGGGAAGTCTATTTATTCTGAACATATACAGTCCACCCCGGCACAAGCCGGAATTTGGTCTACTCTTCCGCAAAACGTTGAGCGTAGCCGACAAACAGGCGCTGGTCGTGGTCGGCGATTTTAACGCGCCATACGCTGCTTGGGGATACCGCTCAGGGAACATTAAGGGCCGAAGCCTATGGGCAGACGCTCAGCACGAAAGACTAACGCTCATAACTGATCCTCAAGTACCCACGAAAATAGGAAACAGTGTAATCAACGACACGACACCAGATCTCACGTTTACAAAAAACGTAGTAGATTCTCGACGGAAAAATATGCAGGAAATCTTAGGTCATACCAGTACATCGTCGTCACAACGGTACAAGCAGGCCCAAAGAAAAAGAGGGGTAGAGAACTGAAACTTGTAGAATGGGACTCTTTCCGCAAAATCCGAAAGGAAGATGCGGAAGAGAATATAACGGACCTCGAGAAATGGGCAGAGAAACTGCAACAAAGCGTTAAACGAGCTACCAAAACTCTTCTAAAAGAGGCAGGATTAGAGGAGATGGATAGCAGATTATTGCATATGTGGGAAGCAAAAGATAGTATGCTGAAAAGATGGAAAAAGCAAAAACATAATTGCAAATTAAGGAAGAGAATTGCGGAACTAGACAAGCAAATCGAAGTTTACGCGAATAGGTTAACCCAACAAAATTGGGAAGCCACGTGCAATTCGATGGAGAGGCAAATGGGTATGCCCAAGACCTGCAACATTCTACGATGCTTCTTGGGTGCCGAGAGTACAAAAACTGTACAAAGACACAATGTTGAGAAGGTTATACACAGCTACGCAGGTACAGAACAAGAGCTCTTTCGAGAGCTTCAAAAGATGTACCTTGGAGATGCGAATAGAGAACGACTCCCGGATTACAGCGGCAATGAGAATCCTGATCTCGATGCCCCCGTTACGGAGGCAGAAGTCAGATATGAACTTACCAGACTCAACCCGAAATCTGCACCGGGCCTGATGGGATAACAAACAAAATGCTCAGAAACCTCGACGATGAATCCATCCGAACTCTCACAGACTACATGAATAAGTGTTGGGAGCAAGGTGACATTCCAAGTAAATGGAAAGCAGCTCAAATCATCTTTATACCGAAGCCTGAAAGAAACTACAACTGACAAACTTAAGGCCCATATCGCTAACATCCTGCGTCGGTAAACTCATGGAACATGTGGTTCTCACACGCCTCACGGGATACATGGATGATGGAGGACTTTACCCAGATAGCATGGTTGGATTTCGACCAATGTTATCGACGCAGGATATTATACTCCAACAGAAACATGACATTATAGATGCGGGCGCGAGAACTCTAGATACCAAGGCGATACTAGGACTCGATCTAAGAAAGGCCTTTGACACTGTCACGCACAAGGCAGTACTACAAAATCTCCAAGAGCTGGATGTAGGACCTAAAACATACGCGTACATCAAGGACTTCTTGACGGATCGTACGGCAAAGATTACAATTGAGGGAACGAAATCAGAGATCAAACTAGAGAATAGGGGTACTCCGCAGGGATCGGTCCTATCCCCCTTTCTATTCAACGTGGCAATGATTGGTCTTCCTGCGAGACTCGCAAAAATAGAAGGACTCGGACACAGCCTATACGCGGACGACATTACCCTCTGGGTGGCGGCTGGAAGCGATAGGCATGTGGAAGAAATCCTCCAAACCGCAGTAAACACGGTCGAATGCTACATCAGAGACAAGAGGCTGCGATGTTCCTCTCAAAAATCAGAACTTCTGCTCTATAGACCCACATGCAGAGGTCGAAAAAGCATTAAGGAAAGGCCGGACGTTGTGGTCACAGTAGAGGGCACCAGGATAACGATAGCGCAGAGCCTAAGAATACTGGGACTCCGCATATCTGAAAACGTCCATAATGGAGAAACCATTAAACTACTGGATAATAGTGTTCACCAAACAATTAGACTAATAAAGCGGATATCCAACAGAAACTATGGCATGAAAGAGCACAATCTTATTCGATTAATAGAAACATTCGTAATCAGCCGTATTGTATATGTGGTCCCTTACCTTAAGCTCTACACTGCGGAGAAAGCCAAGATATAATGAATCATTAGAAGGGCATATAAGCAAGCCTTGGGACTTCCAGGAAATACGTCAAACGACAGGTTGCTAGCACCCGGAGTGCACAACACGTTAGACTAACTTATTGAGGCCCAGAGAGTGGCGCAGTATGAAAGACTTACGCAGAGTTTGACGGGCAGACACATCTTAGACGACATCGGAGTATCTTACGAAGCACAGCACGGACTGCGGGGAGACATCCCAAGGAAAATAAGGGAACATCTCTCCATACTCCCAATCCCCAGAAACGTGCACCCGGAGTTTCATGAAGATAGAAGAATCGCAAGAGCGAGAGCTCTCTACAAAAGATTCAATAGTGCTAGGGACGTGGCCTAGGTCGACGCGGCGGAGTACACAAATAGACAGAGTATGTCGACAGTTGCTACCAGTCTAGAGGGTGACTCCAGAGTTAGTGGCACTGTAAAAACAGGAAAGGCTGAGGTGGCGGAGGAGGCTGCCTTAGCACTGGCAATAGCCTCCACGGAGGCCAACATCATAGTCAGCGGCTCCAAGACCGCAGTCAAGAATTATGCCAAAGGAAGAATCTCACCGGAAGCGCTAAGAATTTTAGCTAACTATCGTGAAGATCGAGATGTTTACATTATATGGGCACCCGCACACTCCTCCCTTCCCGGGAACGAAATAGCGTACAACCTGGCTCGAGAACTGACGGACCGAGCAGGTGACACGCGAATACTGAGAACGGAGAGAGACCGGATGACCAGCTTTACCGAAATAACCAAACACTATAAATTGGGCAGGGCCCGTTTTCCCCCGGCACACTCCTCGCTAAGTAGACGGCAAGCGACAGCATGGCGCTTGTTGCAAACAGAAACATATTCGAACCCGGTGGCCTACCACCGTTACTATCTAGAACTTTACACCGATAGATGCAGATTCTGTCAAGAAAGGGCGGACTTACAACATATGGTTTGGGCTTGTCCTGGGACACCCACACAGAATAAAACGCACAAGACCAGAGAGCAGTGGGAGACCGCGCTACTCAGCTCTGCACCGGAAGACCAACTTAAGGCTATCAGCAGGCCGAAGATGCCGCCAGAGCCCAAGGGCTCGAGGCCGTCATGTAGGTAGATAGGCCTAGGCCTCACAAATCTGCTGTACAAAAATGAAGTTTATTCCTCCTCCTCCTCGCGAATGGAAGTGATTGGTTCTTGGAATTTGATAAAACTATTTGCTAAGAGATTGTCGAAACTAATATGTGCGCATATTGTGATTCCACTGAAGATTGTCATCGAGAGAGCATTTGCATTAGAAGACCATTATTACTTACTTGCAGGTTTACTAAAGAGTTCGAAATGTGATGTCGCTTCACCAATATCCCATAAAAGGTCCCCATATTTTAATAGTATTTGTTTTCTGCTCAGTCGACTTTCACACAAAATATTTCCCCCTATTTTTTCTATGTAGGAAGTGCCGCTTTTTCAATATACGATGCTTACATTAATTAATACATATCTTTCAAAAAATGTTCAATAGGACGACTGCGAAAACGGGATTCCGACAAAGACAACAAGCACACAGCACGCGCGTTGAATTAACAGCTGACAATCCCAGTTGGCAATAAACTGTCAGCTGTTATATGTCGTGAATTGCCGTTTCCACCCTGCATGGCCTAACCATCGTGGCGAAGAGCGATCGCACGAATACACTCCGTTTTCTCTGGCGACATACTTTTTTACACAATAGTGTGGTGATGGCCTACTCATATCAATATAACTATGCTTTTTAGTCCTGCAGTCCTGATTATTTCATGGAGTTCTCGACATCAAACGAATATAATTAGGGTGCCGAACCAAACCCAGAAAGCAAACTGTGCCCGAACGGGAATTTTGGCTGAAGCTGCACCTGAACCGATATTCTTACAATGTTCCTGAGCCTGTACCACACCAGATCCAAAAAAAAAAGTTTTTGAAGACTGCCAGATACTCACACAATTGCGAGGAACTTACACAAACACAGAAGGCCCGTTTTTTAAGCCTTATTTTATTCATTTCTACACGAGCAGGGAACCTTTATCCGACAACTTATTTTTCTACAGTAACAACGGTTTCAGTCCCGCCCGATAAAAGTTCAAAGCCATATAGTGCGACAACTGGTGCTACTTCTACAGTCGGCGCACTTCACGTGCCGACTCTTACGAATTCCGAGTTGTGTGCTGGAATGGAGATAGACAAGAGGCCAGTGCTCGGTAAAGCCTCTTGCGCTTCTCATCTCAGCTATTTCAGTTGTGTTCTATGACCGAAACGTTGTTACAGCGGCACCACGGAATCACCATTGCTTTTGAACCTTCCAATTTGGGCGTTAGGTCAGACGACACAAACGTAAGCCATAATAATAAACAGAGAAGCTGGTCGTTGTAACTAGATAAACCGTAAAACGTGCACGCTAGGGTACACGGAGAGCAATAGAGACGGCGTTCTCGATGAGGGACAGTAGGCAAACAAACGAATTCAGCTGCGCAGCTTCGCGCAACCATAAACATGAGATCGCTAATGAACGCTGTTACCCTCTCACCGCGCTCGTCAAGTTGTACAATTTATTCCATGAGCAGAATGTTCGTGCTTTTTTAGACTTCTCTTTTTTACCATTAGCCAGCAAAGGACTCCGTGATTCATGCAGATGCGTCAAGACCAACCTGCTTCTAATAAATAAGCAGCGAACCGAGAGAAATGTGAAATGCTGCCTGCTTTCTTTAATTGCCGCCGGCTTGAAATATCGATTGATAATTTGACGAATACAGTATCGATTGTAGTCGTTTTGCCACACCCGAAAATGAAATGCGACAGTTCTCTCATCACCAACCCCGTAACATATACTTGAAGCAAAATGCACATTAACTGACTGTGCGGCTGTCAAGGTAACAAGGCGTGGAAGCTGCGCCATCCCAAGCAGACACAGAGATTCTGACCAATTACCTCGGCCTTTATTCATCGCTGAAAATGTCCTTGTATCTGCTCAGTGTGTCGGTAAAAGCACATTATAACGAAAAACATATCTACACTGCATAGTCAAGGACTCTGTAAGCCTACTAATTAAGTACACTGTAAGCTTACTTAACACACAGTTTTAAGTCAGCCGCTCTTATCTGAAGTGTGCAGATTAAACGGTGTGCAGCATTACATTTTAAAAGCACTCTCTCGGCTCTCTCTCTCTCTGCACTTTTCGGCACGATGATTGGCCGTGCGTGCAGAGCTCAATTACAGGTGCAATTAACTGCTGAAATCCACGCATGAATGTGGGAGTGATACCACCGTCGCCAAAGGTGTGTGTGTGTGTGTGTGTGTGCGTGTGCGTGTGTGTGTGTGTGTGTGTGTGTGTGTGTGTGTGTGTGTGTGTGTGTGTGTGTGTGTGTGTGTGTGTGTGTGTGTGTGTGTGTGTGTGTGTGTGTGTGTGTGTGTGTGTGTGTGTGTGTGTGTGTGTGTGTGTGTGTGATGGTGGGGGGGATGAATTTGCACCCGCCCTTCCTTTTACCCGGTCTAGCTACCTACGGCCAAGGCTACCCAGTGGCAAGAATAGATCCCGAGGTCTCCGACGTGCGCAGAGACGGTGCCGAGAAGTAAGCGAAGGGTGAACAGTCCAGTAGCCGTCTAAAGTTCGTAGAGGCCTCATGAAGCGGTAGCGTTGAATGCGACAAGAACGACGCAGTGCGTGTTAATTGCCCGGGCACATGTAACTTCTGCCATTCTTTGATAAAGGGCCCGCGGACAACTTCTGCACAAGCGTGACAACAAAAAACTAGAAGCACACATGCAGCTATGAATCGAGAAGAGCGTCGGATTAGAAACAACGGAACGATGACAAAGAGTACCGAATGCTTGCCTAAACTGTAACAACTCTACTAACGAGATTAGGCACGATTGAGCCGCCATTAGATGGCGGCTTAAATGCATCATGTTACTTTAGCCTTTTCTGACGTAGAGTACAGTCGTCAGCCTATTTCACTTGCAACGTAAACTTGGCGATCATGCAGCACAGCACCAGCAAAAATATAATGGCGCTGAAAAGCAGCTATTGCCTTATCTTTTCTTTTTTTCAATTCTTGAACCTCATCAGATAAACTTTATTCTTCGGCTAGGTGTATTTAGCTGTGCCCTTGTTGTTCCAGCTGCTTGCTTCATTATGTGCTCATTCTTCTTTATAGTTTCTTCGTGGACATTGTGATGCATAGAAAATAAGATGCCTTGTCTGTTAGACACTACGCTATTTTCTCTTTGCACTTCCTGAGCTTGTGCGTGGCCTACTATTGCATTTTAATTTTTGCATTTATTCACGAGAAGGTTTGTTTTCGAGTCGGAAATCTGGTATCGCTAAATTGCATTGTGCAATTTACGAAACAAAAGTATGATATAGTTCACCTGTGGCCGCAATATTCTGCGATTATAAAATACCGAAATGTACCGGCTTATACATTTCAAAAGCCCCCCCCCCCCCCCCTGCTTTGAATTTCGTAGAATCTCTTTTATGCACTCGCAAAAATCTACACAGCCGGATTAGCACCTCAGTCCCCACATATCGGTGTGAAATTACCTTCATGATGGCGAGCGAACTTTGCACGTCATAAACCATGTCTAATATTGCCGCTCATGCCACAGCAGTGAAATAAAGACTGCCCCTGCTGGCTATTAAAGACAGCGAACAATTTAGACAGATAAGCCTGACACTTTCTTTTTCTGAACTCACAGATTTGTCCAGTCTTATCGCGATAACTTCAGTTTTCGCATAAAGTGCCGGCTACATTGAGCAGAAAATCTTGACCGCTACACTTAGTAGGGCGAATGTAATAACCCCCTCCCCTCCGTGGCGTCACATCTCCTTGCCAAAATGATGACCCCTCCCAACCGCACCACCCAAGGCCCCAAACAAAACCTAGAAATTCACCTCTGAAAAACCTTGTACTGCACTGAAAGTCAAAGTCCAGTAGTATCCAGGACAGCGGATTAGTGAGGACGAGCGGCAAGCAGTGCGTTTACTTGCCGCTCAATGCACCGGCTCGACAGTGCCGGTGCGCGACCGAAATTGAGCGAGATGTATGAAGTTGCGAGCGTGTATTTTAGAGTGCAAATGAGTTTTCCGTGTAAATATAGCCCTTTTGTGCTTTCAGCGTACGTGTTTATTTGCCCTTCCAATCATTGTGCATATATCTTCTAACGCTATCAACCACGAGGAACTCCCTAGCCAGCTTTGCCTTCCGCAGTCCTAAATAATGGACGTCCAACGCTACTTCAAGTGTCAGCGGGTGACACACGGAGTGTTATCCAGCTGCCCGGACAAATATTCTAATGTGACAACGTTGCAGCATTTGACCAGAGTGATGCAAACTTTCATCAGCGGGAAGTAGCTGAGGTCGTCGACTCCATGGAAGTAACTCCGCTAACAGTGAGCTCCACTAGCGTAGTAAGCGATGATGATTCACCTTTTTGCTTGCGATTACATTGCGGTGACAATAGCTCTAGAATGAATTGAGAAGAAGCTGCAGTGAACGCAATATTACATAAAAGCCTTCAATGGCACTATTCTTACACTGCGCAAGTCACAATCTGAATCTTGTGATCGCTAATGTGAACACAGGACAAGGGAGCAGCGGGCAGCGTTCGCAGCGTATCTCAACCAGAGCAGCTCAGGCAATCTCGAGCTCGCGCTTCCCGGATGACTGGCGATGTGGCTGCAGCGCCGGGCATTCTTCTTCACTACAATAGCCCCCCCCCCCCCCCCACCCGCCGGAAAAGGAGTCATCCTGGGGCCTCATGGGGAACATGGAAACATTGGGTCGCAATAATGCTTCAGGCGTTGTTCGTTGACGGTTTCACGACCACGCCAGCGTTGGTCCGTAGGTGGCGTGACAGGCTCGACAATATAGTTCACAGGCGATGTCTGCGCTAGAACACGGTAGGGTCCTTGATATTTGGAGACAAGCTTGGATGAGAGGCCAGCAGGAACGGCAGGAACCCAAAGCCACACAAGGGAGTCCGGAAGAAAGTGACAATGCGGGTGATCATCGTCATGTCGAGATTGTTGTTGCCATTGGTCGACGGCTCTAAAGGAACGGGCGAGTTGACGGCAGAGATGGGCGTACATTCGGATGAATCAGCTCTGTACGGAAGAATGGTGTCGAGGGTAGTCGAAGGTTCGCGGTCATACAAGAGGAAGAATGGGGAAAAAGTTTGTAGTCGCCTGTGGGGCCGTGTTGTAGGCGAACGTGATAAATGGCAGAATTAGGTCCCAATCAGTGTGATCCGAGGCGACGTATTTGGACAGCATGTCGCCAAGGGTGCGGTTAAATCTTTCCGTCCGACCATCACTTTGATCAAGGATAGTAGGCGGTGGTGGTGCGATGAACGATGCGACATTCAGCAAGGAGCGCGTTTACAACTTCGCAGAGGAACACACGTCCTCTATCGCTCAAAAGGTCGCGAGGTACACCGTGAAGGAGAATAAAGTTTTTCAGTAGGAAGGATGCTATATCACGAGCTCTGGCAGCAGGCAGAGTGACTGTTTCTGCGTATAGTGTCAAGTGGTCGATGGCTGCGACAATCCAGCGGTTTCCGGAAGCCGTGCTCGGAAGGGGTCCATACAGGTCAATCCCAATGCGATCGAAGTGCCTGGCAGGCCGCGGGATTAGCTGCAGTGGACCAGAGACATGATGAACAGGAACCTTGCGGCATTGGCACTGAGGGCACAACCAAATGTACTTGCACACGAAGGTGTACATGCCACGTCAATAAAACCTGGAGCGAAGCCGGGTGTACGTCTTGAAGACACCCGCATGTGCACACTGCGGGTCAGTGTGGAAGGCAGAACATATTTCACCACGAAGATGTCGAGGTATGACGAGCAACCACTTGCGGACGTCAGAGACGTAATTCCGGCAATAGAGAAGTCTATCCCGCATTTCTAAGTGAGAAGCTTGATGGCGCAAAGCTAGAGAAGGTGGAAGAACAGTCGACGGGTTTGAAAGGAAGCGGATAAGAGCACTAATCCAGGCATCCTTGCTTTGATCCGAAGCTATGTCGAAGCCTGCTGGGAACGAAAGTACTAGGTCAATGGCAGAGAGGCAGGCATCGCTTTCGGTTGACACAGGCGAAAGGGAAAGCGCGTCGGCGTCGGTGTGGCGGCGGCCAGACCTGTAGACAACGCGCACGTCAAAATCTTGCAACCGCAAAGCCCAGCGAGCTAATCGACCTGAGGGGTCCTTCAACGTGGACAGCCAACAAAGTGCATGGTGGTCTTTAATTACGTCAGAGGGGCGCCCATAGAGGTACGGTCGAAATATACTGAGTGCCCAGATTATGGCTAAACATTCGTCTCTGCTTTGGTGAGGGTGCGGCTTGCGTATGCAACGACGTACTTGTCCAATCCAGATTTGCGCTGCGCGAACACAGCACCGAGCCCAACACCGCTGGCGTCGGTGTATACTTCGGTCGGAGGAGTCGGGTCGAACGGACGCAGTCTAGGCGGCGATGTTAATAGACGACGCAACTCTTGGAAGGCATCGTCACAAGCAGGGGACCAGGCGTAATTGTTCAAGTCGCTCCGTAGAAGCTGATTCAAGGGAGCGGTGGAGGACGCGAAATTCCGAATGAAGCGGCCAAAGTAAGAACAGAGGCCAAGGAAGCTGCGAAGTTTTCTTAAGGAGGAAGGTTTGAAAATTCAGCAACTGCACCGAGCTTGGCGGCGTCAGGAAGAATACCGTGTTTAGATACATGGCCAAGTACGGTGAGCTGACTTGCGCCAAAGTGGCATTTCTTCAGGTTGAGCTGAAGGCCGGCGGTAGTTAGGCACTGTAACACGTCCTCCAGTCTACAGAGATGGGTGGGAAAATCGGGCGTAAAATAACCATATCATCCAAGTAGCACAGGCACGTTTTCCACTTGAGACCACGCAAAAGGTTGTCCATCATACGCTCAAATGTTGCGGGGGGGGGGGGGGGGTGCAAAGCCCCAGAGGCATGACACGAAATTCATTTAGGCCATCTGGTGTTACAAAGGCCGTTTTAGGTTGGTCTTCGGGTGCCACAGGGACTTGCCAATAACCGCTACGTAAGTCGATAGAAGAGAAGAACTCCGCGCCTTGGAGACAGTCAAGGGCGTCGTTAATTCTGGGAAGAGGGTAAACATCTTCACGAGTTATTTTGTTAAGACGACGGTAATCGACACAGAATCGAATCGATCCGTCCTTCTTCTTAACAACAACGGGAGATGCCCAGGGGCTATCCGAAGGCCGAATGACGCCACGCTTGAGCATGTCAGTTACTTGGTCGTCGATGACACGGCGCTCTGTAGCGGATACACGATATGGTCCTCGGCGCAGTGGCGCACTGGTACCCGCGTCGATGCGATGAAAACAGTTGACGTGCGGCCCAAGGAAACATGCTGGCAGTCGAAAGACGAATGGAACTTGTCGAGAAGGCGTAGAAGCTGGGCGCGTTAGGAAACAGTCAGCGTGTCGGCGATGGAGCTATGTAGAACATCGGGCGAAGTCGGCTGCTACGCGGGGTTACAGGTCACTCCGGCGACCTCATGAGTGGCGGTGGAACCAGTTGGCATGTCAATGATGGCAGCAGGGTCGACACACTGGACGCGGCCAACGCACTGCCCACCAAGCAACGTGAGAGGAGAGGACAATCGGTTGGCGACGAGCAGTCTGCTGACGCCGGCATGAACGTCCAAAAGGGCGATAGGCAGCGGGGAACATTTGCGACGAGCGAAAATGGCGGATGGCGTAAAAAGTGCGCTGGCATCACCAACAATGTTGCACGACACTGTGGCAAGGGCGAAAGAGTGCGGTGGAATTGTAACGTCTTCGGCAACAAAAACTTTATCTTCAGGTTCACGAGCGTCAAGGGGCGGGGCGTCACAGCGTTTGAAATTCCACTTCAGCATGAGAACAGTTGATGACGGCATTATTAGCAGAAAGGAAATCCCAGCCGAAAATAACATCGTGGTAACAATAACGCAGCACCAAAAATTCGACGATGTAGAGGAGACCGTTGATTACAACACGAGCAGTACACGCAGCTGCAGGCGTGATGTGGTCTGCGCTGGCAGTACGAAGGGATACGTTTGACTGTGGCGTCGTAACTTTCCCGAGAAAACGGCAATGCTTGGCACTAATAACTGAAACTGCGGCACCAGTGTCAACGAGGGCGAATGCAGCGCCGTCCACATATAGATCAATCATATACATCGTTCTTTACACTCAAAGTACTAATGCGAACACTGCTAGTATTTCTAGTCAATTCTATGATGTGTTCAGGGTTCTGTAGAACGTTGGCAGGCCCGGCCGGTGTTGTATTTCCCACAATAAAGGTGGATAACGCAATCGCCGTTCCCACTGTCGCAGTATCAGGCGTAATCTGTTGCGTATCAGGTGTCCCTCAAGTGCACCGCCTAAATGTCTTGCTCATCGCATTTGCACTGTGGATGTGCACAACATGCACATATGAGATACTGATAACAGTCGCTTGGTAAAAATGGTGTTCCATTCGGAATGCCTATTCGGTGGTGCCGGGAGGGGGACCTTCTTAATGTCAGCCCATTCAACAGGCGAAGGAGTTAAAATGGGGAAATGTGCCTTCTCCTTTATGGAATCATTTGTGCCTTTGAACTGTTGCCCTCACATCGCTGCAACAATGAGCTTTGTGTCCACGACTCCGTGCAGCCCGTTTTAAGCATTGCGCAGAAGGCCGACACGCCTGTAGTTGATTTTAATTTTTTTTTTCACTCGGTGGCGGATTTCTACACCGCTTCATTGGAGGCCCATCATATTACCGATGCTCCTGCTCTAGGAATCTGGGGAAATCAAGTAGTTCATATAAAAAATACGTTGTTTGTTTAACGTGTGCTCAATCATAACCTTGTAATTATGCAAAAAAAGCACATTGCTCGTGCTTCCATCTCGTGGCCTCTAACTCCCCGCTAGAAAGGCACTCGCGACGTGAAGAGACGAACGACGGCGTGCGCCTGCAAAGCCTCCGTATGCCAGCTGCCCATTTTGAAAACGCTGCGATGTTATTAGTGAAATCCGGCCAACGACCTCTAGCACCTGTCATTAAGGTTTCTTGAAAGCAAAACCGCCTCGTAAGCTTCGAAATTGGAATTCTCTGGTGCTATTTCGTTAATTGAAACCAAAGTGTTTTAGGATAGCTGTATTGCTTAAGAATATTAAGCTCGAATTATTGAGGTTTCAGATATTAAGTGCAGGCACAATATAAGTATTGATTTAGTTTTCAGTTCGGCACTGGTGGCATGGTTTTTTCTTCGTCCCTTCGGATGGCGCTTGAAGGTCTATTCCGTGAAAAATTAAGCAACATGGACTCCATGGAGGACAGCCATTCTGTAATAGAATCCAGGCGTGTTTCTTTTTTTTTTTGTTTGTTTTGTTTTTGCCCCTGACCACTGCACGTAGGACCTGGATATAGAAGATTGATGAAGCAACGTTATAAATAGTTCCACTAGTCACGCATCTAACACAATATCAGTGAGTGAATAACTGATTAGCCTACATACCAGTCTCATGGGGTGCTGTCATTGTTGAAGGATATTTGAGAAACTCAGATAATGTGAGGAGTTACGTGATGAAATGCCATTCCTGTTTTTTATAATATCTTTATATCTCAATTCATTGCGTCATAGCCACCGGCCCCACGACGTTGTCCAATTGGCATTCCTAGGGACAGCCACACTGTGCGATAAGTGATGAACAGTAGATATAATTGGATGGGAAGAATTATTAAAAAATACCGCCATTGATAGTATGTGAGAAAAAAATGGGAGGCCGCTTATGCTTCGCCTTTGGGAGACGAACGCGATAGCGTTATCGAGGCCCGTTCGCATCGCATCGTTGGCATACGGCAAGTAGGCTTCATTCACTGCAACACCGAACGTGAGAAAGCCAGTTTACTAAGACAGCTTACACCGATCCCTTTAAAGTCGGCTTCACTTTTAAACGGAAATGCATCGCTGGAAAGACGTTTTTGCAGGGTCAATATAAGTAGTCTTATATTAAAATTTGAAGGCCCTAGCACCACTTTAGATTATTTTAATAATTGTTTGCTATTGCCCCGACGCGCACGCGTGTCGTAAGCGAATTAGCAGGCGAAGTCCCAATTTGACCTGCTTAGGATGCGAGCGCCATCTGGATATCATTTTCGCAAGTGAAGTACCCGAATGCGCGGCTGTAGGTCTGGTAGAAATGCTGGAAAAGGGGCTTGTGTTTGAGTTTCCTCGTAGAACAATTAGGTTTTCTCGTACATTCAAATTACAACCCGACGCCGATTGGTAAAAATCCGACGGCGAATCCGACGCCGAATGGTGAAGTCGTACTTTACCATTTTTCTGACTCATTTCACTGTGAGAAATTCAATTTTTGTTCACCAAAACCTTGCACCACGTGGAAGACCTGCGCGGTCGGGGTTGGGGATGATTTTCTCCACCACCCGCCGACATAGCACGCAGGTTGCCGACGCCGGATTTTCGGCGACACGGGGCCCTTAACGCTTTCGCGTTAAAATACTAAGCTAACATCCGCATTTATTCATGTTCTGTTAAGCACTGAACGCAAATAGTACTATACAATTGCGAAAAAGCACGTTGGCCATGGAATGTTGATTGTGCTTTAAAGTGTCAGGCAATCATGCAAACCTGTTTCGCAATGTAATTTCGGAGCAATAGTATTTGCAAAAAAATTGATGAGGCCACGACAAGGTCATCCACCTATTCTCAGTTTGAGAGGACTGGTCCTCACTTTCTCAGAGGACAAGTACAGTTATACACACATAATAAATGGGTTCCTATCAAACATTCTAAATAGAAAATTAAATGTTGTATCGCTGCCACTATAAGCTCCTCCCACTGACAGTGACTATAATTTTGGCACGAACTGTGTGACATCAGAAAATGTAGTGCCACAAGTGTGTCGTCTACTACGGAGCAGTTGAAGACTACACCGGACGTTTTGCTCGACCCCTTAATTCTGGCACACAAAGGCGCAGAAACGCCTTGGCCATTCAGTTCTGCCCGGTATTCCTCCACTGGCGCGATAAAAAGGAACAGCATGCCGGTCAGATGGCCGAGACGCACCTGCAAGAAACGTTAGGCGACCTTATTGTTACCTTTAAGTGCCTTTAATGGCGCTAGCCCCTAAAACTTGGGTTAACACACGTCCTTCTCCTATTACGCCAGAGGAGCAACTGACGATGTGTCCTAACGCACCGGCGGAGCGCGCGTTCAGACACCAATAATGAATGGCTCATACCCCCGTTTCCTGAGGCCGACTTCCGGTATGCTCCTTGAGAAACGTAATGTCGCTTGATGCTAGCGCATAAAAACGAAGCGATTGACGCATGGCGGCTGTTACAATTTTCATCTCCGGCCATGGCTTCCAGTGTTTGCATCATACAAAAGCATCGCGGTCGAGATCGGCTTCTGTTATGTCGAGGGATCCGTCTCTGGGTGTTCAGTTTGATTTCGTAATTACTTAGTGTTGCCAGACGCTTCAACAGCGTTAAAAAAATAAAATACAAATTTTCTACTGAACCGAACGCACTCACATTTTGTAAGCTTGCTGGGGTGCGCGTGTGGTTTAACGTACAATTTTCACTAAAATATGCTGCTCAAATACAAGCTCATTAACTTGGTGTGATGGCCCCGTCAACGTAATCGTGTAATAACAAGATTAAAATAAGCCAGAAAGTATATGCTGCCACCTGGGGAGGTATTCTGTAAGAGTCCACCTAGTGGTTTAGCTGTCCACTTAGGCTGTCATCATGGGCTGCCGCCTCACGAGCGCGAAGGAAACTGGCTGGCGCCTTCGCGCTCGCGAAGCGGCAGCCAATCACGGCAGCCGAAGTGGATAGTCCACTAGGGGGACTCTGACAGAATACCCCCCCCCCCCCCTGGAGCAAATGAAATATGAAGGCGGTCTTGCGATACGGTAAAATGTTCACGCAAATGGCACGTGTATGCAACATAGATGAAGGATCGAAACTACGTTCAGATCCGTGTTTCACACTGGCAAATATTTCACGTGACGAATTACTAAAAATTACTCCTTATTTCGATAATTATTCTGTATAGTCCTGTGATAATGCTTGTCACTGTGCCTCTGGTATCAGATAAAGCTGTATGGAAATACTCTAAATAATTTTGCACGGCTTTTCAGAGAACGAAATAAGTTGTGAGGTTTTCACAATGTTCTTACTGTCAGAATAATCGGGTTCCTCAGAGTTCTCGGATGATGCTCCTGCATCTGCAAATAAAGTAGAAAGAAAGAGTTACATGTTACCAACTTTGTGGCCCATACTGTCTGCACTTGCATTATACTGTGCAGAAATAGACGGACGCGCCATCTTCTCCGAAACGTAAGTGCTCGCTAAAACACATTGTGGCTCGCATTGCCATGAAACTTGGCGCTCAACAGGGACACGCATTCGAATGCAACTGTGGGCGCCTACTTGAAATCAGTGTGGAAAATGACTTCAAGACGACAGGAAGGACACAGGATGAGCGCGACAGTACGAGCACAACACTCTTGCGTTGTCCTTCTTTTCATGTGGCCGTTGCTTGCCACGCTGACTCCAAGTATGAATTCATTGCATCTAACGTAGCTTTCTACCCTACGGGAAATACTCACGCAACTGTCATGGGCGGTAAGTACTGCGCGCGGTATCACAACCTATCAGGTAATTTTTCAGGAACCTTGCTGGCCAGGACCCGAACGGTAATTATTCTGACGATGTTCAAGAGCTTTTTGCTAATACAATTTGTAGTGACTACATGCGAACACATGAGTTGAAAGGTTGCTCCAGTCAGCTAATTTGATTTGCTTGTCTTTTGTTACATATGCTCTTTCATATCCGTACAACTCAGTGACGTAAGCATCTACTGTCTTCCTATTTAAGCCGTTGGTACCGTGGCAGGTATCTGGTGGGCAGTTTAGATTTCCCTACCAGCCGACGCGACTCAGTCACCGCTCATAGAGTTACTGCATACGATACAAGGGTAGCATAGTTGTGCAAAAGTACGCCATCCTCCTAGTCAATGTTGTGTGGTAAAGTCATCCCTTGTTCGTGCAGGAGCAGTCATCATTCGAGGTAGCCGTCCCGTCGACGTTATTTATCGCATTCGTTGCTGTGCTCGCCAGTCGCAATACTTTTGGAAATTTACAGTTATGTGCACGCTAAAGACAATATATAATTGTGCCTATCCTGTGGTAAAGACCATGCCGCGCAGTTTTTTTTTTTTTTTTAATCCTGGCTTTTGAAGTGCCAATAACAGGATCCTGTTCTGAGGCACATTTGAGGGCTTGTGGAAGCAATAAGTGAATATGGCGTTGCATTCAGCGTGATATTTTCGCTAACGCATAGATCAATCATTTGCTTCGATATAGCCTTTGAGGAGGTGCAAAGAACATTGTGCGGTTCCGCATTTAAATAGATTCCAGCAAAACAGCGTATTCCACGCCTAAGTGCACGGCTGGCAGCTCGGTCGGAAAACTAGAGCTTATTTCAAGTACTTCCTTTCACGATTACTAGCTGCGCAAGATGATAATTTGTAGTGGAATTAGGCATACAATGCAGTATACACTGTAGCTGCACACATTGCTCAGAAACTATGTTTCCAGCTTCAAGCACCGATGTTATGTGGTTATTTGCGTCTGCTTTGCACCGAAACCAAATGGTGTTGTTTAACATAGTGAAAAGCCAAGTATCTGGGGTTCTTCATAAAGCCCCCAAGCTGTTCCCCAAAATCACGGTACACATATGCTCTTGTATTCGGCCTCTACAGCATGCAGGTGTTGCTGGGTGCAAAAATTTCAAACTCTTCTGCTCATGATTCATTCCACACAACATGCGGGCAATGCAAAACCACTCGATTCATTTCACCACAACAGCAGAGTACGACCCCACGGCACATCAACAGTGCCCTTGAAAGCCTAGTTATGGAAACGGTCCCAAATCTACTATACTGTTTTAACCTGTACGCATTGTCGGGAATAAATGAACAATCAGTCGTACGTGCTCCTCCGAACAACAAAAGCTAGCCGTTGCAGACGCAAAAAATTAGTAGGCTGCGAACCGTGCAGTGTATGTAAACGAAAACTACAATAATGCTTTATTTAATTCATGAGGGCTGCAACACACAGACTAGGTAATACCGAGTGGCCTGTAATGCTGCTTGGTATGCGAACAAGGCAACGCTACGCGCGACATAAACACAAGGTCACTGGTAGACTCTGGTGCTGTGCGTTTTTTACCTGTAGCTTTACTAGAACTTCACCAATTAACTTCTTAATTAATTACGTTACGGCACATATTGCAAAATGTGAATTGTAACCGGTAAGTTTGAAACACGTATCCACTTTAATCTACAGTGTGGCACAAATTTCGGCATGTCTTTTCCCAATTTGTGGGATGAAATACATGGTCGTTCCAGTTACTTTTATGGTTTAATGTACTCTTAAAAGGTGAGTGGAACATCAATGCGTTTTTACGGCGTGTTTGAGGGCGCATATCTCCAAACTACTGTCGTTGTGGAAATTCATTCTAAGCTGATACACCTTCCAAACTCATCGGATATAATTCCTAAGTTGCAATATGTGCCGTAAAGTAAATAATTTGAGAAGCTGGTCAGTGGATATTTTAATTAGTTGAATATGTGTTTAAACTTCTTGTGCAAGTAATGTCCGCCTCTCTGAATAATCCAGATCAAGGACTAGAACTATATGTTATCTGCAACAGCTGATTTTAACAATTAGTGAAGTATTGTAACCCCGTATAACAATGCCATCATCATAGATATTTCAGCTGCTATACAATTGCGCTACGTGGGATGTATCAAAAAAATTATGGGGTTTTACGTGCCAATACCACGATCTGATTATGAGGCATGCCGTAGTGGGGGACTCCGGAAACTTGGACCACCTCGGGATTTTTCACGTGCACCTTAATCTAAGTACACAATGTATCCTCTTTACTGCTATTTATGCTGAAAATCACTAAACAATTAGGAATAAGTTTTCGCAACAAATTCGCCCTCGTCTCTTGTTGAAGTGTTGGAAAAGTTTCAAAGCCCAAATTGCACATCAGCCTCGGATAGGATGCCGGAAGCATTTCAGAATGCAAAATAAAATCTGCTAGAAGTAGAATATGTAAAGAGTGCCTAGCGGACATCGGTACTAAAGACCCCTCCGAAAATGTGCACCCACACGAGACAATGTGTGAAGGGCGCTCAACATTTTTGCTGCTAGTGTATGCACACAAGTACTAAAAAAAGAGAAAAAAAGCTTTATCTGAAAATTATTCGCAGGCTGTTTACAATCCTCTCCACAGCAGCGGATTAGTTTACTCGAGCTGATTGTACATTGCGACACTGCCAGTGCATAGGTGCGGAATTCGCACATGCACAATTGGGTCGTGCAAGGAAAGGCCAATGGTAGCGTGTCCATTACAAATGGGGAACGTAACAGGCAGGATATCTGTATATAAAAAGTGACATGCATGAAAACCCGTAAGGAAACTTTAGGCAGCATTTATCATTTCTTTCTCTCTTCCGAAACTGGCCGTCTGTATGAAGTCTTCAGTTTTTGTGTGCAAACGGCGGGCAAACCAAACAACTGTTGTCACTCTAGAAATGATAGTGCCTATATAGCGCACAAGTATTGCAGGGACAAATGTTATTTGTTTAGGTGTGGCCACTTGCGTTGTTCTGGCGAAATTTTAAACAAGCAGCACTGAACCAAGCCATCGGTTCTAGAAACACGTTGTTTGTAAAACATAATGTGCGTACATTGCAAGTAACTGCGTGTGCTTCCTTTGCCGTGCTGCATTGAGTCCCAAATGTTCTGTAAACTCATGTTCTCGCATATCTCCTCCGTCATAATGAGGCCCCCTGTGCCTGGTATCCAACTCTCGACTTTCAGATAAGTAGTGCAAGCAGCCGTTATTTGAGAAGAAGAGTAGAAGAGGAAAATTGGGATATGCCAATTTGCAGCTGCAATTGATAGAATGTTTAAGAGGGCTTTACTAAAGCGAAATATAAGCCGTACATTTCCGAGCTGTGTGTAATATATCAATATCATTGCTCTCTTGTTTATTCTGCTGTGAACGATAATTTTTTCTCGATATGATTAGAGGTGCAATATTGTGTCATGTTCGTCGTAACGCAGGCGGAACTGTAATAGGAGCAGAAACATTTTGTCAGGCTATGTAACCTTTAGCCTCTGCTGCCGTTCCTTGAAGCAGGCAGGATAAATGTACTGATATCAATGATAAACTCGGCGGTAACGCAGTTCCACTCAATGGAAAAGCTGGGGAAATGCGGAGTAGTGATTCGCCGGTGTTTCCCTTGTGTTTTCCTTGTGTTTATCTTGTTTTATCCTGTGTTTCACTTGCGTTTAACAATCCGTCATCCCTTTTGACACCTGTGCTAAGGGACAACTGGTGGGAAACCGCCACGCACATGGAGCCAAAATTGCTGATGATAGTTACAAGCGATTTTAACCAGTTTTTGCTAATTAATGCGCCTAATGCTTGATTTTTTTTCTGTCTTTACAATTATACCGAATCATGTTAGTTCATTTTTAACTGATTTTGATCAATTCGGCACTAGTTTTGACGCTTTATTGAGCACTTGTTTTTGAGCGTGATCACGCGGTAGACGCCGACGCCGACGGCCCGGAACCCTAAAGTGCGCCACAGTTAACACAAAGAGACGACCAATACACCAGAACAGCGGTTGCTGCTTAAGGTGCCAGTGATTTCTACTTGTGTTCTACAGATATCGCGCTGGTAACATGTTATAGGGATGATACTGGTTTCGAGTTATGAGTTCCCAAAGACGTGCAACTAAACACATTGGCGTTCTAGGTATTTTTTCTTCAGTGGTAGAAAAAGGTGTGTTCTTGAAAGAGTGAGCGGAACAACAGTGCATCTTACCTCAAATTTCACGATGGTAATCTACAAGTAATGCCAAGTTCCGATAGAGGTGCCCTGAGAGCACACTAGCTCGTATAAATGTCTGCCCGAAATAATTAGCTAAACCATTTATTAGTGAAATACTATCCATTTTTTAAATTATTCATGTTGATTTGTTGTGTGAGTGACGTCCAGCTCTTTGAGTAATAGAGCTCAATGGCCAGTTTTCTGCTATCTAAAAGGAGATCCTATATCCCAGTGATAGTTTTGCTACAAGTAACCTGTTAAATTACACAGTTATGCAATAAAGAAGCTAAAGAAAGTTATAATCTCACCTTCACATATTCCAGATATTATATGCATGGCTAGAAGAGCGATAAAGAAAGCGTATTAGGGAGGAAGCTTGTGGAATAAATTAAAGAAATTCCAAGGTGGAATATTTTACCTAACAGATTCGCATAAACAAGGCGACAAATAATAGTATTGCTGATTATTTCAATAATTTGAAGAGCAAAGAGGAGGAACGACTTTATTTAAAGAAAGACCAGTCAATGATCGCCGGGAGAGAAATCCATCTCCCCCGTCGCCCCTAGCCATCGGCCGAAATAGCTTGAGACACAGCAGCAGCAAGGACTTGACTTTGGTGCCTTCTTTGGTACCTGCTTTGGTACCTTCTTTGGTACCACTGAACCATTATTACGCTTCATAAATGCATCTCATAAACATTACAAACGAGATATCTATTAGTTACATGCAGCCACATATAGGTGCCATCAAACTTAAGTGCAAGTAATTGCATTAGAAAACGGAAAATAGTGGCCTTGTACATAAATATGAAACAGACTCGCTGAAAGCATTACCTAAACCTATAAAACATCATTATCATCACCCTATATTTTATGTCCACTGCAGGACGAAGGCCTCTGCCTGCGATCTCCAATTACCCCTGTCTTGCGCTAACATATTCAAACTTGCGCCTGCAAATTTCCTAACTTCATCATCCCATATGGTTTTCTGCCGACCTCGACTGCGCTTCCCTTCTCTTGGTATCCACTTCTGTAACACTAATGGTCCATCGGTTATCCATCCTACGCATTACATGGCCTGCCCAGCTCCATTTCTTCCGCTTAATGTCAACTAAAATATCGAATATCCCCGTTTGTTCTCTGATGCACACCGCTCTCTTCTTGTCTCTTAACGTTAGTCCTAAGAGTTTTCGTGCCATCGCTCTTTGTGAGGTCCTTAACTTCTTCTCGAGCTTCTTTGTTAACCTCCAAGTTTCTGCCCCATATGTTAGCACCGGTAGAATGCAATGATTGTACACTTTTCTTTTCAACGACACTATAAAACATACGATCAGCTTAATGTGCAGTCAGGTAAAAGCTAAAGGAAGGAAGCAGGAACTGCGACAATAAATATGGAGCTGGGAAACGTTTCAACATATGATCGAAGACATTCTCAGAAATCAAGGCAACAACAAACAATGACCTGACAGCAAGCACTGAGACAGAGAAATTATATATATGTATATATATATATCGCAGGAGCATTCAGAGGAATGGGAAGCAATATCTGAATCATAGTCCAAACACCATAAAATAGCTTACCGTATAAAGCAACCACCAATGCAATGGATTTCTTGTGGGCCATTTGGTTGGCGCGCTTAGTTGCCTCCAAGGAAGACAGTACCGTTTGATCAAGGAAAGCGGCCTCTATATAAGCCATGGCAGAGACGAGAAAGAACGCAGACGGTCAACTAAGTACGCATAAACTGATTCCGTGCGTCAGCAAGGATAATACTATCAAATGTGGTTTTCATGTGTTTATTATGGATTTATCAGCAACAAAGTTTATACATTCTATATATTTATACATTATACACCAGAGCAATGATAATATTTTAGACTTAATGATTATACCGCCCCTCAGAATCCCGTTGTCTACATCGTTTATGGAAGTGTCCAACTATATATCAATGTTTTTTTTTTGTTTTTGCATTCTCGAAAGTACGATATGCACTCAAATACAAGGAGCGCTTCTCTGAAGGATCTGCGGAAATGTTGATAAATGCGTCAATGATTTGCGTACTGCATAAATTTTAAGGAAATTTCTATTTCTGGCTTCTTTGCGGTCTATATTTCTTGGAAACGAGCGCCAAATGTCAGCGATACAGCGACACATCGCTTGCTCCCGTGCATGAAGCCATTTGAGATCGATGTCCTCTTAAATTATTTGATACCTTTAAACAGAAACATCATACGTTCAAAATATTTACCAGCGAAGCTGTTTAAGCCAGCCGTAATGTGTGGTTCGTATCAAGAAGCTGCTGCGCCGTAGCCATGGCAACCAGGAGGGCGGCGACACCCACGAGGGCGGCGCGGAGTGTGCGCACGCGGTCTCACCTCTCCGCGGCGCGCTGAGCGACAAAAAAAAAAGGCGAAAGCTTGCACTAGGCCGCGCAAAGCTCAATACACAGTGAAGCTGGCCGATTGATTGTGTCTCTTGGTTGTAGCTAGGTTGAACTTGTCTATGTCGAGGTTTAAACTTCGTTGTAGCTAGGCCTATACTCGTGTACGTCATCTGTGCTAGTACTGGAAAGGCCGCGGTTGTACTGGAAAGGTGCGCCGCGCCGTCACGCCACCGTTGCGCTATCACCGCCGCCATCGCTGGTATGACGTCATGCTCCCCCACACCGTCGCGTTACCGCTGCGCACCTTTCCAGTACTAGCACAGATGACGTACACGAGTATAGGCCTAGCTACAAACCAGTTCAAACCTCGACATAGCTAAGTTCAACCTAGCTACAACGAAGAGACACAATCAATCGGCCAGCTTCGCTCTGTCTTAAGCTTTGCGCGGCCCAGTGCATGCTTACGCCTTTTTTTACTGTTCTTTTGTATTTCTAAACTTCGTGCCTTGGAAAAGCGAATGTAATATTAAATAAATTTACTGCTTAACAAAGTATAACAAGTTTACATGATGGAGTCTGCTTGGCAAAATAAATCACTTTCTAACCTCATTTGATATGTGTAATACCGCTAGCAAATGGGTGTTAGGTTTACTGAAAAGCTCGCAAATCAGAAATGGCTAAAAGCTGATGGTCACTGGCTTCTACGACAATAATAGTCTTGAAACAAAACAACAGTGCGTATTCAGATGCAAGTCAGAGTTTTGTGCTTCTTGAAAGATCTGAGCGTATAATACTACAGCGCCACTGATTTTTCGTGTTTTCTGTTTTTTTTTCACTGCCTTTCGCCGCCGTAATATTTTTCACATGCAAGAGGCTGATAATTCCCGATGTGCGTAATCAGGGAGAACAGTTGGAGCTATATCTACATACTTGTCTGCCCATTAGCTACCCTATTATTATATTACCTTATTACCAATGAATTAGTCACGGGGATAATAAACGGTAAAGGTAATAAATATTTACACCCAACGTGCCTTGGTGTGTTGTGCTTCGGCAACAGTGCAGTCGCTCAAGGATACTTATTATGCTGTACGGGATCAGAACTAAAAGTTCAGTGAAACAAGACACTTATTTTTATAACAATAATATCGGAGGGTTATACGTGCTAAAACCGAGATCTGATTGTGAGGCACGGTCTAGTGGGCGATTTCAGAATAAGTTGGACGACACGGAGCTTCTTATTGTGCACCTAAATTTCGGTACATGACCGTTTTTGCGTTTCCCTTTTAATTTTTGCACCTGCTACAAAGTAGGAGATTAACGCGAGACGAGATCTACACTCTTCGCTAATTATCACGGCTGCGTGCGTCGTCCACTGCGACTGCGCGTCCTGCGTACCCCGCCTAGTTGATCTCCTCTTGTTAACAAAATTCGCATTACCAGATTCGAATGCGAACAAAAACTTAACCAGTTTTCACTTAGTACATGCTCCTGTTGCTGTGGTTTAGACATCCGGCTGCACTCAGAAAGCGTGATAACCAGTCGTGTGGTATCAGAGTCAATCGCACGTTTTACTTTTTGCCCCTTAAACTGTCCGCTGTATACGGTCTCTAGCGTACCTGTAGTATGCTTCTAGTATACTTACAGTGTGCTCGGTTTCTCGAACAGAAATAAAGATACAACAGCTTCAAATAATGGATTCTGGCATCCAATGTAAATGTAATAGCAAAGGCTATGCAATTTGCATTCGAAATTTGGATATTCGCACACGCCTATGCCAAGGGCATCAGCGGACCGCGTAGTTCTTCAAGGCAAATATTCGGGTACTGGCAAAACGAAACGTAGATTCAACCGCCGCCCTCTGGATAAACTGGCAAGCGGGATAAAACACAACGACAGGTCGCAGCTCCACAATTGGAGCACAAACCTCATTATCGGTGATGTATCGCTGCAACATCACGCGAATAACGTGCATGGCGGCGCAGCATCTAGAAATGGGAATTAAGATGAACAGCTAGACCTAAAGGTTAAGTCCGAATGACACATAACTGGCGTGGTTATAATATCAATTCATCAAACTACAACAGCGGCTGGCGTAGAGCTGCACAGACAGTAAAGGAAGCATAGCAATATATTTGGATTATACAACGTTTTTATATCCGTTGTGGTTTCTGAGTTGCTTTGGCATTTGTATATCGGGCTCCTGTGCTAGAGGTCCTGTGTTCGAATCCTGCAGTCAGGCAATCTTGAGTAATGTTTATTTAAATGTTTTTAAGGAAGCACTTTCTTAAAAATGATCACGTTGCACGGTCACGAAGCCATTTAAAACCATAAGGACGAAGTGCAGGCAAATACATCTACTACCGCTCATTCCCATGTCGGATGAACTGCCCTGCTTGCACTTGCCTTAGGCACTAGCGCACCATTTCTCTCCAGCAATTCTATGAAACTGTGTGAGGGCGACTATGCGTGTAGATAGATTACCCCATCAAGTCACTGCTGTACGTGTACTTGGGCATTATGAATTCCTCTTGCACGCTTTTTGGGGGCTCCAGTCAGGCTACTGTGAAATATCGTATTACGTTTCTCATGTAACTGTGCGAATCAGAATGTTTCACGGATTGCTTTCCATTAAAACGCCATCCTATGCGACGTTCCAACTGTAAGCATGCTTGCTTGCTAGTGCAGCGTAATTAACGGTTTCACGCACAAGTGCTGCCTTAATGTATTCTCCGGTTACCTACGTCCATTCAATGCTGCTCAATAACACTTTGGTTGCAGCAGAAAATTTCCGATAGGAGATGATTTGCCATGTCATTCTGCTTCGTAAGCAGGAAAGGTTCGCGAGCCGATTTTCTCTTAAACGTCACGCAACGTCAAGCCGGAGCAAGTCCGCAGCTTAACTAAAATAGGAGAACGAATAGGAGCACCCATTCTGACATTTCTTTTTCAAATAACGTCTAAGCGAGTAAACAGCGTGGAACTACGTCAATACACGGCCTAGACGTCAATCGCGGCCTTAAAGAAACGCGATAAGCAAACGCGCACAGGGAAGGAGTAAACGCCTAAAAAAGAGAACGGTGGACAACCACAAAAGGCGCTTACGCACTTAATATTTTCATCGCTAGTTGAGCGAACTCCTACAGCGGCGGTAGGACACTTTTAGCACTGCGCTAAGGCCGCATTTCTTTGTCGGCAAGAAAAGAAATATTAACCTAGCACATCTAGTTAAAATTGGCTTTATTGAAAAACGCTAAAGGTACCATCGAGCATTAAAAAAATGAAATTCTTGATTTCGTCGTTGAAATTATTCCTCAAGACGTTACAGCGAAACCTCGCTATAGCTAATTTGAAAGTGGCGCCGAACTGACTTCGGTATATCTACCTATTACTACATTTTGCCACATTTTCCCAGTCACAGCCGACATTGGTCGCCTTGAGGAATGACGTGGTAGTACTGTTACTACAGCGTAAATCCCGATTGAAAAACCCGGAGTGTACCGCAGAAGTACACCGAAAGATGGCTTCCTGCCTTAATTGTCTTCGTCAGAGACGACTGCATTATGTAATTCATTTTTCCTGGTAAACCATTAACCATTTTCGCCTTCACGGTGCACCCGCAAGTAGTGGCTTAACGCGTCTTACGGCATTTTGTGAGCGTCCCGGCGAATCGGTAAATTACAGTTATGTTTTTGAGGAAAACGCTGTTTTATGCATTGAACCACAAAGTTGACTGGAACGCCCATGCATTTCGTCGGACACATCGACAATTAATATATCGAAACTAGTTCAGTCTTGAGAATTCGTTCCAAGTGGATACGCCTTGCGAACTCAGCGGCTATAATTCGTAGATTGAAAGATATGCCGTAAAGTAATTCATTTAAAAGGTATTAGCGTAATCATGTTAATTATTCAATTAGGCGTTTTGATTTCTCGTGGAAGTAATGACCGCCTGCCTGATCGAGCAGTTTAGATCAAGGATTATAATTGCACTATCTGCTACAGGCAATTTTTGAAAATTTGGTGCAGTTATAATGAATGTCTGAAGAGACAATCGTCTAGCCTCATCATTGCTGACAATTTATATTTCGTGAAGAAACCGGCGTCACAATATTTGCCAACATTTTCCATTTCATCTAAATAACTTACTCTCCTTTCGATCTGCACATATTTTTGTGGTTCCTTAGAAGGATCCACAGGCGTACAGGAACGAGAGTTGTGTGATCCCGCTTCGCCAGGACGCCCGCAAAACGCCGTAAGACGTGTTAAGCCACTTATTGTGTTCGCACCACGAACTCGATGATGGATAATGACAGACCAGGAAAAATGGAAAAGATAATGCAGTCGTCTCAGACGAAGACAAGGCAAAAAACCATCTTTCGATGTACTTCAACTGTACAATCGGGATTACGCAGTAGTAACAGTACTCCCGCGTTACTGCACTAGGCGGCCAATTTCAGCTGTGAGTGTGCGAAGCTGAAAGAGTATAGTAACACATTATTATAATAGTAACAGTAATAGTAATGTAGTAATACAAAGACATGCCGATGTTAGCTTGGGTATTCTTTCAACTTCGCTATAGCGAGGTTTTGCTGTAGCGCGTTGAGAAATAATTCATCATCACCATCATCATCAGCCTATATTTATGTCCACTGCAGGACGAAGATCTCCGAAGATCCACTGCGATCTCCAATTACCCCTGTCTTGCGCTACCTGATTCCAACTTACGCCTGCGAGTTTCCTAACTTTATTACCCCACCTAGTTTTCTGCCGTCCTCGACCGCACTTCCCTTCTCTTGGTATCCCTTCTGTAACCCAAATGGTCCACTGCATATCGGTCAACTGGATATCATTCAATGTCAACTAGAATATCGGCTATCCCCGTAAGCTCTGCGATCCCCGCCAACCTCTTCCTGTTTCTTAACGTTAGGCCTAAGATTTTTTGTTCCATCGCTCTTTGTGCGGTCCTTAACTTCTTCTCGAGCTTTCTTGTTAACCTCTCAGTTTCTGCCCCATATGTTAGCACTAGTAGAATGCAATGATTGTACACTTTTCTTTTTCAACGACAGTGATAAGCTCCCAGTGAGGATTTGGTATTGCCTGCTGTATGCACTCCAACACAATTTTATTCTTCTATAAATTTCTTTCTCATGATCAGGGTTCCCTATGAGTAACAGGCCTAGATAAACGTTCTCTTTTACAAGCTCTAGTGGTAGACTGGCGATCCTGAACTCTTGTTCCCTTGCCATGCTATAAAAAAATCTTTGTCTTCTGCATATTAATCTTTAACCCCACTCCTACACTTTCTCGGCTAAGGTCCTCAATCATTTGCAGTAATTCGTCACCATTGTTGCTGAGTACGACAATGTCATCTGCAAACCGAAGGTTCCTGAGATATTCACCGTTGACTCTCACTCCTAAGCCTTCCCAGTCTAAGAGCTTGAATGCTTCTTCTAAGCATGCAGTGACGATCATTAAGCAGATTGTCTCCTTGCCTGACCCCTTTTTTGATTGGTAACTTTCTACTTTTCTTGTGGAGAACCAATGTTGCTGTGCAATCCTTGTAGATATTTTCCAAGATATTCACGTATGCCTCCTCTACTCCTTGGTTACGTAATGCCTCTATGACTGCTGGTATCTACTGAATCAAATGCTTCTCCATAATCTGTGAAAGCCTTATAAAGAGGTTGATTGTACTCCGCAGATTTCTCTATTACCTGATTGATGACTAGGATGTGATACATCGTAGAATATCCCTTCCTGAAGCCAGCCTGTTCTCTTGGTTGGCTGAAGTCAAGTGTTTCTCTGATTCGATTGGAAATTATCTTGGTCAATACTTTATACAATACTGAAAGCAAGCTAATGGGTCTATAATTCTTCACTACTTTAACGTCTTCCTTCTTATGGATGAGTATAATGTTGGCGTTCTTCCAGCTTTCTGGTACACTTGAAGTCATGAGGCATTGCGTATAAAGGGCCGCAGGCTTATCAAGTATGATATCTCCACCATCCTTGATTAAATAGAGTGTTATTCCATCTTCTCCAGCAGTCTTTCCCCTGGTCATGTCTTTCAGGACCCTTCTAACTTCATCGCTAGTTATCGCCTCTGTATCCTGTTCATCACTACTTTGAATGAAAGTAGCTTGGCTGCTTTGGGGACTGTACAGGTCAGTATAGAATTCTACCGCTGCTTTTACTATGTAATCGAAATTGTGATGATATTAGCCTGCTTATCTTTCAGTGCATACATTCTGCCTTGTCCTATGCCAAGTTTTTTTCTCAGTGATTTCATTCTGCGTCCATACTTTACTGCTTCCTCAATCTTTTCCCGTTATTATTTCGGATATCATTTACTATCTTCTTGTTGATCAGTTTAGAAAGTTCATCAAATTCTATCTAATCTCTCCAGTTTGACACTTTCATGTTTTGCCGTTTCTTTATCAGGTCCTTTGTTACTTGGGAGAGCTTACCTACTGGTTGCCTTGGTGCCTTACCTCCCACTTCAATTGCTGCTTCTGAGATCAGCCTAGTTACGGTTTCATTCATTCCCTCTATATTGTCTTCATCTTCCTGTTCTAAAGCTGCATATTTGTTTGCACGCACAAGCCTGAATTGGTCTGCTTTTACCCTTACTGCTTCTAGGTTGACCTGTTTCTTCTTGACTAATTTTACTCTTTCTGTCTTGAAATTTAGAGAAATCCTAGACCTCACTAACCTATGGTCCCTGGACTTTACCCTACCTAACACTTCTACATCCTACATCGGCAGAGAGTATGAAATCTATTTCATTCCTTGGTTCTTCATTAGGGCTTTTCCAGGTGTTCATTATTCGGAGCTTATTCCTTTCCGCGAATTCTACCAACATCTCTCCTCTAGTGTTCCTTGAATCGAGGCCGTAGTTGCCAATTGCTTGCTCACCAGCCTGCTTTTCCTCCACTTTTGCATTGAAGTCGCCCATGACTACAGTATACTGTGTTTATATCTTTCTCATTGCTAATTCAGCGTCTTCATAAAACTGTTCTATTTCTTCATCATCGTGACTGAAGGTTGGGGCTTAGGGTTGTACAACCTTCATTCTATACCTCCTATTGAGCTTTTTTACGACGACTGCTACCCTCTCATTAATGCTGTCGAACTCATCAATGTTGCCCGCTGTGGTCTTATGGACTTTCTGCACGAGGAAGAAGAATAACGTTAACTTTATTATCAAATCAATCAGATTTGAGTCTGGCGTCTTTTTAGTGGGTCTGGGCAGCCGCCGCGGACGCGGATCCGAGAACTTGTCACGAAGCGGCTTCCTCGGCTCGCTTGACGGCCAAGAAAGGAACCAGGAAGGCCAATTCCTGTTCTGATGAGGTAGTGACCTTGATAAAGCTTAGTGGGCCTGCCTAATTTGGTTGCGCCTGGACTGGTATATCCCCACTAGGTCTCGGCGTTATTTTACAGCGAAGCTCTTAAGGGCCCACTCTTCGATGGTCGCGTCCGGCGACAGAAACACAAAACACCGCATGTCCACGAAGTGAATGATGAAGAGTGGGCGAAGCACCGGAAGCATTAGCCGGAAGCCCGCTTTCGGAAGCCGGAGCTTCGCGTACATATACTATACATACAAAACAGGGTGTTTCAGCGAACACTTTCAAAAATTCTTAACCGTTAACGGGGGCAGATAGCACAATTCTAGTTCATGAGCTGGTCTACTCGAAGAGGTGGACATTGCTTGTACAATAAATTGAAATGCATAATCGAATAATTAACAGAAATGTACTAATTAGGTTTTTTAACTAATTACCTGATGGCCCATATTGTAATTTACAAATTGTTGCCGTGGAGTTCGCAAGGCGATCCGGATCCACTTGGAACGAATCCTCGGTATGACACCAGTTTCGAGATTATAATTCGCGAACTTTACGGAAAAATGCATTTGCGTTCCAGTTAGGTTCTTAAAAAAAACGTCGCTTTATGCAGTGAAGCACAATATGCACAATGCATTTCTACCGTAACTACCGGACAAGATAGTTAGACGTTCGCAGAACGCAGGACTTAAATTTCACCGATGAATGAGGCTTATTGCTGAAGATTCATGTAGATTTAGATTTGTACTGTATACAAATTCCCAATGTGATTCTTCTTTATGTGCGCATTCAGTTGCGAAAATACTGCATTTGAGTGAGAAATATAGGTATCCTTCGAATGTACGATGTCTGAGGAATACGGTGATATTTTACGTATGTGGTAATAACGTTTATAATGGCCGACGATAACAGATTTCGGGCAGAGTTATTCTATGAAAATGGCTTCCTTTGTTTACATTCGTGGGGTGGTTGTTTTTTCTTCGCTTGTACCGATCAATGAATATTCCTTACTGCAAACTATTGATTTCTTCAGTTTCTCTTATTCACTGGAACTCGACTTTGATAATTATTACCACGTTATGAATAAAGTTAATACCGTTTTGAGCGGATTTTGTGTGCCCTTGTGTGTTTATATTAGCCTGGGAATGAAGAGGAAATTGAATGGCTAATAACTTTGGATCTAGGTGGGCTATCGAGATTATTTTTGTTGTGCCGTGATCGCTATATTCTTCTACAGGTGTAGGGCAACATTCAGAGTTCACAGAAATGAGGAAATATTTCCAACATAAATGTTCGAGGAGCGCACTTACCGAGCAGCCGGCAGGCGCCGTCACGCACTACGTATATTTCCTGATATTACAATGATATTACAATAATATTGCAAATATATATTTCCCTAATTACAGTGATGAAATAAAGAATTTAAATTTTTAAATACTCTATGGTACTTTTTGGTGTTTCAATAAAGCCATTTTAAACTAGATGTGTTTGGTTAATATTTCTGTTCTTGCAGACAATTCAATGCAGCGGTAACGCTGTGCTAAAGGCGGCTTACCGCCGCTGTAGGAGTTCATTCAACTAGCGATGAAAATATTAAGTGCGTAAGCGCCTGTTTTGACTTTCTACCGCCATTTTCATGCGTTTCTGCTTCCCTTTGCGCATTTGCTCCTCGCGTTCCTATGAGGCCGCGATTGACGTCTAAGCCGTGTATTGACGTAGTTCCACCCCGTTTACGCGCTTAGACGTCATTTGAAAAGGAAAAGTCAGAATGAACGCTCCCATTTGTTTCTCTATTTTATTTTATATATGCTTGCTTGATGTTTCGTGACGTTTGCGAGCCTTTACTACTTCTTTGGCTTGCGAGCCTTTACTGCTGACGAAAGGGAATAACATTGCCAAATATCTCTCATGAGTAATTTTCTGCTGTAACAGGGGGTTATTGAGCATCATTGAATCTACATAGCTATTGGAGAATACATTAATGCAGCACTTGTGCATGAGCAACTAATCAACCACGCACGTGAAAGCCGTTAATAACGCATCATTTGCACTCAAGCATGCTTACAGTCGGAGTATTGCATATGAAGGCGCTATGATGCATATAAATCCCTAAAACATCATAATTCGCATAGTTTGAAAGCCCCTCGCCTTCGCTCAGGGATTCCGCGAGCCGCGACCAGCACGAGAAAGGACCAGTGACGCAAGGAACAGATCTGACTTTACGACGTAACGAAGCACTCAAACACTAAAAAAGCACAAATGCACCCAAACAAGTAGAAAGCACAAAGCGAAGCGGCAAGCAACTGAAGAGCTATGCTAACAAGTGTACTGACAATAGAGAGACAAAATAACAGCCTTAGCAGAGAATCAATCGCCGCAACTTCGCGACCGATAACACAACACGCCAGGCCAAAAGCAAGCGCCGGACCGGCCAGGCAAACACGGGTTCTCGCCAATGCTGAAAACAAATCCTTCGTTTTCACAGACACTACACAAAGCGTTTTCCCTCGCTCCGCAGCACGCTCGGCCTAAACCTAGCGTAGTCGCGCCCGACCAGTGCCTAACTAGGCCACCCCTCGAAAAGCCCCTGAGTACAGTTGCCGCTGCGTTCTTATCGGGCAGCCTCCTTCCCGGCAGCCCCGCGCGAGTTCTTACGCCAGCCCACGCAAGCTCGATGCAGCGCGCGCTGTTGTGGCGCGCCTTTCAAACTCTTCCACTGCGTGTGCTGCAGAGGAGGGCCCAACAAGTTACATGTCAAACTTAATCCCATGTTTCATAGTGGGCTGACTGGAGCGGCCGAAAAGCGTGCAAGAGGCAAGTCATCATGTCCAAGGACACGTGCCGCAGTGACTTGCTGGGTGATCTATCTACGTCGTCGCCCTCATAGAGTTTCTTACACTTACATACAGAACTTTTGAGCTAGTTTCTACGGGTGCTGCAAGTGCGGCAGTCCAGCCAGCATGTGAATGATGGGTACTAGATGGATTTGCCTAAACATCGTCCTTCTGGCTTTAAATAGCCTCGTGACATTGCGAAGTGCTCATTCTTAAAAAAGTACTGCCTGATAAGTGTTAAAAACATCACAAAATATTACGACTCCAGGATTGAATACAGGGCTTGAAACCCGATATTGAAACCATCACGTCACGAACGCATAGGCAAGCGGAACCACCGACATTATCAGCGATTATGCATGCTGGCAGAGTCTGTTTACCTTCTGCATTAACAGAGGTATAAGTTGCTTTAAAATGTAGTGCAATTTAGGCCCAGATAAAGCGTCATAAACGAAGCCACAGCAACGTCTGAATACACAAGCACGAAGATCAGACAAATCCATGCACTATCCATAATTTCCATGCTGGCTGTGGAATCCCTGCGACAGGATTTCCTCTAGTAATTGCCGAAAAGTCTATGGTCGCCCTGCTGCTCAAAGTAATATGGGTGTTGTCGGCTTCATTGCTGGAGTGACCCCACCATTCCGGAAGGTTTGGCATGCCCTCCTTTTGAAACTTGGCTGAAATTGCTTGGTTGAAAAGCTGAAACTTGGTCTGTGCTTTGAAGGTTATATTGGCTCGTATCTCCGTAAGTAAGCTATAATATGATATTTTATATGTTGTCTGCACGTATGCATTTACTTCCTCTATTATGGGTACCTATCGCATTACTCACTCACAACGAACCAGGTTTTTCACCATAAATTTACATGGTGTAGTTCTTAAACCATAGAAATGTTTTAAATAAAAAGAGTGAGCGTAGCCAACGTGGCGCTCTCGCAGGAGTTCCTTGGCGAAGAGGACATACTCCCGCTAATAACGTGAGTTTCCCTGGACTCAAAAACGAATATTTGTTAACACACTTTTTATGATAATTTTAAGGGCAGTTGTTCATATGACAAACTTGGACGCAGTCACGTTTTTGTGCAAACCGCTCTTTTTTTTACCTTGGAAATCGTACTTAATTATAAAAAATACATCATCAAATTTCAGCGCTAAATGCAGCCATTATTGTAGCTGAGCCTACCGGAGCGCAAAAAGGCTGCCTGACTATCCAGTCAGATGCAAACATCCCGTCACGCAAAACACGACATATTAGAAAGAGTCGACTCATACGGCACGTTTGGCCTCGCAAGTATCTGGCATGACCTGCTCCATTTCTATTTGCCGCGACATGCAGTCGTTCAAACTTCATCATGCAGTTTGCCGCGGGGCGTTTTCGTCTGACACAGCAGTGGGGGCGCGCTTGGTTTCAATAGTGCGTGGATTCACAATAAAACTCAATCATGAATATCTCCATTTCGGCGCGATATTTAAGATTAAAGAAAAGAATACCGGTGCATTAAAATGCAACTGTGTCCAAATATGCCATATAAATAACTTCCCTCAAGGCTATGAAAAAAGCTATTTAGCAATTTCTTTGTAATTCTACAGCAGAAACTCACGTTATCAGCGGGTAATTATGTCCACCTCATTTACGAACTCTTGTGCAAGAACGCCACGTTGGTTACGCTCATGACCTTTCTTATAAAAATTCTAAGATAAGAATCTAATTCTGGGATTTTGCATTCTGAAACCACGATCTGATTATGAGGCACTCCGTAGTAGGGGTCCCCGGAATAATTTTGACCATCTGGGGTTCTTTAACGTGCACCCAATGTACGGGTGTTCTTGCATTTCGCCTCGATGTGGATGGGGCCGCCGCAGGCGGGATTTTATGCAACGACCTCGTGGTTAGCAGAGCAACGCCAAAGCCACTAAGCAACGAAAGCGGATATAAAAATGTTGTATAATCCAAATGTATTGCTATGCTGCCCTTACTCTCAGCGTTGTTCTATGAAAGCCGCTGCTGTACTTTATTGAATTGTTATGATAACCAGGTCACTTCTGTGTCATTCCGACGTATTCTTTACGTCTAGCTGTTCATCTTAATGTCCATTTCTAGATGGTGCACCACCATGCATGTTATTCACGTGTTGTTACGGCGATAAAGAGGTTTGTGCTCCCATCTTGGAGCTGCGACCTGCCGTTGTGTTTTCTCCCGCTTGCCAGTTTATCCAGAGGGCGGCGGTTGAATCTACGTTTCGTTTTGCCAGTACCCGAGTATTTGCCTTGAAGAACTACGCGGTCCGTTGATGCCCTTGGCATAGGCGTGTGCGAATATCCAAATTTCGAATGCAAATTGCATAGCCTTTGCTATTACATTTACATTGGATGCCAGAATCCATTATTTGAAGCTGTTGTATCTTTATTTCTGTTCGAGAAACCGAGCACACTGTAAGAATACTAGAAGCATACTACAGGTACGCTAGAGACCGTATACAGCGGACAGTTTAAGGGGCAAAAAGCAAAACGTGCGATTGACTCTGATACCACACGACTGGTCATCACGCTTTCTGAGTGCAGCCGGATGTCTAAACCACAGCAACAGGAGCATGCACTAAGTGAAAACTGGTTAAGTTTTTGTTCGCATTCGAATCTGGTAATGCGAATTTTGTTAACAAGAGGAGATCACTGGTCGGGGTTCGCAGGTCGCGCAATCGCAGTGGACGACGTACACAGCCCTGATAATTAACGACGAATATACATCTCGTCTCGCCTTAGTTTCCTACTTTGTAGCAGGTGCAGAAATTAAAAGGGCAACGCAAAAACGCTCGTGTACTCGGATAAGAAGAAGAAGCACGATAAGAAGCCCCATGTAGTCCAAATTATTGTCAAATGGCACTCTAGATCGTGCCTCATAATCATATTTCTGTTTGATCATGGTTAACCCTTGAATTTAATTGTTATAAAAATAAAAGTGTGTTGTTTCACTGAACTTTTAGTTCTGATCACGTACAGCCTAATAAGTATCCTTCACCGACTGAGCTGTTGCCGAAACACAACACACCAAGGCACTTTGGGTGTATATATTTAATTACCTCTATCTTTTATTATCCCCGTGACTAATTCATTGTTAATAAGGTAATATAATAATAGCGTAGCTAACTGGGCAGACAAGTATGTAGAGATAGCTCAAACTGTTCTCGCTGAATACGCGCATGGGGAATTATCAGCCTCTTGCATGTTAAAGATTATTACAGTTTTCAGTGCCACTGAAGGCAATATTACCCGCAGTCTACGGACTTCTCACACATAAACGTCATCAGAACGCATTGTAGTACTGACGGGGTAAGAACTATCTTCTGTAAAGAAAAAATTCGGTAGAGACACTTAAGACTGCTTGCGTGTGGGAATGCGAAAGCATGATAGTCCCTTTGGTGAAAGGTTCCGCGACTTCCTTGTCCACGCAAGCTCTCGCCTGCGTTCTAATTGCGCCGGGCTAACGCCAAATCAAAACGCGCCAAGCATGTGAACGCGCTCGCTTGCCCCTGAGGAGTTCATAACTCGGAGGACCGCGCAGCGGTGTTCAATTGGACATTAATTATCTTCATTTTATACACTCATGACGTGGCACCACCTACTTGGTAGGCTGCGCCTTCATGTGCCCAATGACGCACGCACTATGCACACCTTTAGTCAGCCAGAGCCATGAAGCCGCCGAGGCGTTGGAGAAGAGTGCTCGTCTAGCACCCCGGAGGCCAGGGTTCTGACTCCCTCCCAGACCGACATTTACCAAATGTGGTTTTCATTGATTTACTCGGTTTGAAGGAACCTCTCTGAAAAATTACAAGTCAGTCTGAGCATGTTGACATGTTTTTACTCTTTGCGCCGTCGGCCAGTTTTGATAACATCATTCGGTGGCGATGCTGACGACGCCGGATTTGCGTGTAATGGGGCATATAATATAAAGTTATAGTTCAGCCGGTTTACGGGCTAGCGGAACGAGCAGGCGAGCCGAGAGGGCAGCGAAGCACCGCACGAAAGATTTTTGGCTCAGCGATCCCTCGCTCGGTTGAACTGAGTAAAGTCACTGGAACCTGGAAAGTACTGCAACCGCCAGAGCGCGCGCAGGCAACACTGCGCTGTTGATGCCAGACTTCGTCCAACGCGTCTCGCGGGCGGCAGCCGCTCAGCTATGTAGCTTCGCTTTCAGCGGTTTATATTATCGCAAATCGACAGATTTCATCGTCTTTATATAAAAGGTGAGATGGTGCATCTGCTGTGCGTGCGAAGGAGTACAGATAAGTACGATCGGAAAATGTTTACAGACGTCAAATTGCATGCAGCGAGACCGGCTAACTGGCACTCGAGCGGCCGTTCTTTCGTTCGTTCACCTTCCCGATAAGTTTTGTGCTCGTTGGGAAACTATCCAAGGATACTGCTAAACTGCTTGACAGCGTGCATAGTTAGGCAACATTAGTCGTGCTTTAAACATTTTATACGTCGCAGGCCTACGTGAATCTCGGGTTTGTTTACATTGCCTGTTTTACACTCGTAGCTAACTCGTAGCTGTTCGACGCGTTGCGGTAAACGCGAGCAGCCCTTCGGCGGGTTTTCTAGGCTTGCTACAGTGAAGAACAGCACGATGGTTGTCGTCGCGGGCCATGTGAAATCCGCAAACAAAACCATGTTTCGCTTAACTAGATACGATGTAAATATCATGTATTCGGAAAGTGAAGCATTCATCTGTGCGCCACCCGTTCTAAATGCAAAACGAACCCTATGCTCGTGTGTTACATAGGATTTTTTAGCCTGACTAGGTCTCAAACGCTGCCACTCATCGTTTATAAGCAAGGATGTAATTGCTTTCGAACGTGGCTACTCCTTTGCTCGCGCTCGAAACGATTGATACAGATCGACTTCGATGAAGATAAACAGGTCACTGAGTGCTGCACATGGAAAGGTATGCTAAAGCACATTTATCCAGGTCACGTTCCCGTTGTTTGAAGCAGTAATAAAGAACAACACACGAGAAAATGTATATTTTAATATTCGATATTGACAGGTCGACAGATCTTTATTGCAGTGGTTTTCTCACGAAATTGTGTTATTTTTGACAAAGTCACCCGCATTCCGACGCTCTTCGAGCCACATTTTGCTCGGTTCTGCGTACTTCTGATCATTTCGATATTCACTTTGTTTGCGCAAGGCGAATCGCAGCCTTCAAAGCAAACGCATGAAGAAGCTTCGATCTCGATCACATTGTATGGCATTTAGGCTGTTCGATGATACCGCAAAGGTTCTCAGCTTTGCGATATCATCGAATTCCCGTTATGGGAAGAACTTGATGCACTTTATTCGGTGCAGCCAGATGTGACGGCGCTTGGTGTCACTCTTTCCGCTTAATTGGGACCGCGAAAAGAGCTTTCCCGGACACCCGGTGGTTGCTGCACCCGAAAGCGCAGCACTCAGGCATTTCCTTTCGTTTCGTTTTAAGTCTAGGAAAGTTCCATATGCCCTAAATTACACAAAATGCAAAATACGACCTCGTCGATGGATCATACGCGCGGCGTGTGCGAGTGACGTCTTTTTCTGCTTGCCCGCTCCGGCGCGGCGTGGACCATCTATGGCGGAAAGTCATCACCTGACTGCAACTGGCCAATCGGCGGCGCGGCAGCAAAGAGAAAAGGGTTGCGGTACTTTCCAGGTTCCAGTGACTTTAGAACTGAGGGCTTTGGTGTGCCACCTGTCGAATTATGTTGGAGTTAGCGTCAGGTCGTGGCCAACTAGCGCTCTCTTCTGGTTCTCGATCGCAGTCATCTATTTCAAATCTTCCCTAAACGGCCTCGTTGCTGAAACCTCCTGCAGTATACCGAGGTCCTCTTCAGTGGTAAAACACATGCGTGACTTTTTCGCCTGCTGGTGAGCCAGCGCCGCGTTTGAATACGACGCCGACGACATGAAACTGTTCGCGCGGGTGGTCGCCATGTTTGTTTCGCAAAAAACAATTGTCCGCTGCGCGCACTCCGCTGGGGAGAGGAAACCAGCTGAGTGAAGGGCCCGCTCCATAGAGTTATTATACTGACTCTAGAGGACAAGCTGCCCATAGGGCCCATGCATTGAAATCGGTCACTGCGAGAGCGCCACCATTATGATACGCTGATGTTGCCAGCTCCTGAGACGCTTGCTAGACTTGGCGATAGTAATCAGCTTTAATCTGGCAACCTATGGTAGTGTGTTTATGCAGCCGTGCAGCTGGCATTTACGCAACCCAAGGAACATCCTGTTAAAATTTCCGGTGGTATGTGCTTTTCAACAGTCATGCACCAGCGAAAATACCGTATAGCTGTTAAGGCTTCCCAGTTTGCTGTCGCAAGTGTCACTTGACGATATTATGAGTTAGGAGCTCGAAGCCGTAGTCGTGGCGTCTAAACTCGCGAGGTCGAGATATTTTAAAAGTGCCTGCGCCCATCATCTTTCTTTTTTTCTCGGTGCAGTGGGCACAATGAACCAGAAGGATATGGAGGGCATCCGGTGCAGTCGCGAATGGGGGTGATGGAATATATAGCTCGCGTCACGGGGCGGCCAAAAGTGCATATATATGTATATATAGTTATACTTCTTGGTTCTAGCGACCCTGATATTGCCTAAATAATAGCACAGTTAGTTGTATGAACTGTATGCTTAATATGCTTTGTTATGGTGCCCTAAAGGAATGGGTCTAAAGGAAGTTTTATATATTTTGTTCTTTCGTGCCGCTTCTTTACCCCCCCCCCCTGTTTTCTACGAAAGATTGACCAGTCACTGCTGTCACCTTGCCGCAGTTAATGTTGTCACCTTGTCAATAACATAATAACCGTCGTACGCATTACCGTAATGAACACAATTCCACGTTGAGGTTGTTAAATTTCTTTATTGTACACTGAGAGAACTGTAAAACAAAACTTTCAACTCTAGAATCACGTCAAAGGTGGGGCTATCACTCACATAGAGCACGCATAGTGTATAAAATCAGGCACAATTATATTATTTAATACACATCAGCATATTTAAAAAAAACAGCTTGCTCATTTTCTACTTTTGTATGCTACAAGTGCACTACTTTTAACCCAGCAAATGTACCTGCAGATTCTTCTTTTCTAAGGTAAAGTTATGGGTTTTAAGTCATGAAGTGAATGCACATTATATTAAAAGTTTACATTGGTGCTTTCTCACACTTTCATTGCATATACATTTTATTCACACACACACGCTTTACAGACCTTCAAGTTGCTGCTTGATGTTTTATTTTATTTTAATTTTTATTTACAAATACTGCGAGCCAATAACTCTGGCCCAAGCAGGAGGGGGACTATATACAACACAAGAGCAGGTTTGTCTACGAACATGCCAGCAGAACACATTAATAGAGCTTCCTAATCCAAACAGGTAAAACATAATAAATGTGCATCGCGAAAGCATCAAAGTCATGTACATTGAAAACAAATAACTACATCAACATTCCCAAGCAAGTCAAACATAACGAGCAGCATTGTACAGTGGAGAGCACTACAAAAATGTTTTTCTATTTCACTGATATAATTATCTGAATCGAACACTTTAATTGGCAACAAATTCTAATCAGCAACAGTTCTGGGAAAAAACTATGCTTAAATCCTTCAGTGTTGGCAAATATTGGAGCTAGCAAGTGTGGGTGAAATCGCCTTGTTTTCGTTCTCGCTGCTGGCTAAACACAATCAGGCAAATTAACATTTACCTTTCTTGAAATAATTTTGTGCAGAAAGGCTAGGCGAGCAGCTTTTCGACGAGCCTCCAATATTGAAATATTATGTTGTTGCATGAGTAAAGATGGCGAATCACACCTTTATACTTTCCAAAGATGAATCTTACTGCTTTCCTTTGAATTCTTTCCAATTTTGCAATATCTTTTTTAGTGTGAGGATCCCAAATGACCGCCGCGTATTCGACCTTCGACTTAACGCAACCATTATAAGCTAGCTATTTTGTACTTATACGAGCCTTTTTTAGTTTTCTCTTCAGAGTCCAAAGTTGCCTGAGCGCAGATGTACAAATGCTTGAAATGTGACTAGACCATGTAAGTTTATCGGTTAGAATGACATTCAGATAATCGTAGTTGTTAACTTGAGAGACTGAATTATTACGAAGACTATATTAAAATGTAGTGTGTGACTTCTTTCTTGTTATACGTAAGAGTACTGTTTTCTCAATGTTTAGCTGCATGCCCCACTCCTGGCATCATTCATCTATTGACTGCAGTCTTCTAAGCAAAAATTGGTCGGTTCTAGACGATATTTTTTTAAAAACTACACAATCGCCCGCAAGCAATCTGACACCCACTTCTTTTGGAATTACTTCAACTAAATCATTAACATAAATTAAAAACAACAGCGGTCCTAACACACTGCCCTGCAGACCACCAGATGTAACTCGCAACACATCGGAGAAGCATCCACGCACCTCAACAAACAGTTTTGTTATGCAGATATGCTTTAGTCCAATGAGCAATTCCGGATGGGAGTCCTTAAACGAAAGCCTAGTGTGGGACACTGTGTCAAATGCCTTCCAGAAGTCCAAAAATAATACATCGATTTGACCAGACACATCAGGAACACGAGAGAACTCTTGAACAGTTGACACAAGTTGTGTGACAGTCGACATATTCTTTCTAAAACCATGCTGGTATGACGACAACACATTTTCTTGCATAAAAAACTCATAAATGTAGTTGGCAACAATGTGTTCTAATAACTTTCCGCAAGTGCTGGTAATCGAAACAGGACGGTAATTTTTTATCGACGAGAGATCGCCTTTTTGAACATCGGGACCACGCGTGCCTTACTCCAGTCGAGAGGTATGACGCTAGCATTAAGTGAATATTGAAATATGTTGGTAAGGAAAGCACATATTTGTTCAACGTAACGCCTTAAGAACGCGTTAGGAATGGCATCGGGTTCAGAAGATTTCTTAGGGTTAATATTGAGCAACATTTCCAGCACTCCCGCACGTGATATAGTTACATTCTGCGGCAAAGGAAACCCTGAATTAGTCTTGTATTCATCACATTCCGAGAAAACGATCTCAAAGTATTTATTAAAATGGTTCGCAATCTCTATGGCATTAGTCACAGGAATAGTATCCACAGTTATCTTTGATATTTCATTTTTACCACTGCCTAAATAATGCCAACAATGCCAAGGTTTTTTTCAAAGACCCTGTGTCTGGCTTTGTTAATGTTTGTTATCAATTTTTGCTTTAATTCCACAAACTGTGCGTTGAAGATTTGTGCTGTTGGAGCAGTCTCTTAATTTTGCGCTTAGTATGAATAATGTCACGGTTAATCCAAGGACTAGATCGGTGCTTGTAGAGTTTCCGAAGTGGAACAAAATTATTGACACAGTACTCAGTAGCACCACGAAAAAGTTCCCATAATGATTCGACATTGTTATTTGCGATGGCAAGATGCATAGGTGGAAAGTTTTCATTTTGACGGGAGGGGGGGGGGGGTCTGGGGCCCGACCAGCTTTCTGAAACCTACCCATGTATGTATGTATATGTATATATATATATATATATATATATATATCAGAAGAAGAAGCCGACAAACAATGACACCAAGAACATCATAGGGGAAATTACTTGTACTTATTAATTGAATTAAAGAAATGCATGCTAAATGAAAATGGATGAAAGAACAAATAGCCGCAGGTGGGGAACGATCCCACGTCTTCGCGTTACGAGTGCGATGCTCTTACCATTGAGCTACCGCGGCGCCGTTTTCCCATTCATTTTCTAGGGTATTTATGATTTGCAACTACAAAATTTATCATTTCTTTAGTTCAGTTAGTAAGTACAAATAATTTCCCCAATGTTGTCCTTGGTGTCATTGTTCATTGTGGCTTGTTATGAGATAATTAACAAAGATCGGGCCCCTCGGTTCCCTTTCTCCTCGTTCATTACATAACGAGGGCTCAAATCCGGCAACATTGATGCCTTCCGGTAGCATACGTGGCTTTATTGACCAGATGTCTTTACCCAAAAAGATCACGTGCTCGTTACGCCTGCGGCAGAAAGGATGCTGCCCATCCGCCGCCTAGGTTTGTGAGTGCTGGCACTAGCTAACACTCCCAGGGTTAATTCTAGTCGTAAGACATAAATACCCCAGAAAGTGAATGGGAAAACGGTGCCGCGGTAGCTCAATGGTGAGAGCATCGCTCGCGCAATGCGAAGACGTGGGATCATTTCCCACCTGCGGCCAGTTGTTTTTTCATCCATTTTCATTTTCCATTAATGTATTCCCTATTGAAAGTCCCAGCATTACCCATCATTAGTTTTATGCTGGGCATGCCGCGAAATGTGCTGGGCATGCTGGATAAAGTGCTGGGCACGATGGAATTCATCGTGGGTATGCTGGGTGCACGGTGGGCGATATAGATGGTGCTGGGTAGATGCTGGATAGATGGTTGAATACCTACTGGGTGACTCGTCTCAATGGTGGGTGTACTGGGTGGACGGTGGAATACATACTGGGCGACCTGTGCAAGTGATGGGTGAATGATGGGTGTACTGGTTGGGTGGTGGGTGAATGGTGTGCGTGCTGGGTGAATGGTGGGTGTACTGGGTGGATGGTGGGAGGATTATGGGTGACTATACAGGGTGTTTCAGCGAACGCTTTCAAAAATGTTTAAAGGTTGCCTGTGGTAGATAGCACAATTCTAGTTAATGAGCTGGTCCACTCGAAGCGGCGGACATTACTTGGAAAAATATAAATGCATAATCAACAATACAAATAAGAAAAAATCACTAATTTAGTTTCTAACTAATTACCTATTGTCCCATATTCCAATTTACAAATTCTAGCCTTTGAGTTCGCAAGACGGATGCACGAATTATCAGGATGACATCAGTTTTGAGATAATAATGATTAAGATATAAAGGTTTTGGTTGCCTGTGGCAGCTAGATAGCACAATTACAGTTCATGATCTAGTGTGCTCGAAGAGGTGGACATATACTTGCACACAACATTCAAATCTTCTGTTGAAGTATCAGTGTTATACTTTAAGCAGTTAAATCAACATTGGAAGTGGTTTATTTTCTACCATCAGTTGGATTGAACTTGTTCAGTCACACCTTCTTTGGAACTTCATCATGTTAAGCTCAATGTTCTTACCAGCATCCAATTTTTGAGAGTGATGCCTGGTTTTTACTCGAAGGGTGCTTGCATCCTCTTTCTTTTCTACATAAACATTAGGTTGTTTCTCAAAGAATACCGCCTGTGCAATGGTCTTGAAACTGAATCTGATTAGCGTATGATTGAGAAGAGTGTGTATCAGGAAAGTCAAGCTTCTTTCATGACTGTCTTCTCTGCCAAACAGCTGGGAACGTGCTTGCATTTTTGCAGGATTAAGTATATTTACATATTCCGAAATGCTACACAGGGTGTTTATTTTTATGTTTTACGGAATTGTTAGAAGTTGCGTGCTGTGGCCGGTAGTATAATTCTTATCATTGAGCTGTGTTATTCGATGAGGCAGACATTAGTAGCACGAGAAATGGAAACACATATTTAACTATAATTAACAAAATTTCACTAATTAACTTCTTAGTTAATTACTTTACGACATATATTACCATTTACAAATTGTAGCCGGTGAGCTTGTCAGGCGTATCCACTTGGAATTACTTTCCAGAATAACACCAGTTTGGAGATATGCGCCATCGAACTCGCTGTAAAAATGCACTGTTATTCTACTTACTTTTTTACCAAAATGCTGTTTTATACATGGAAGAACAAAAGTAACTTGAACGCCTTTGTTTTTCGTCCCACAGTTTGGGTAATAATATCTTCACACTGGTGTTATCCTGGAAGTTCATTTCAAGTGGACACGCCTTGCAAACTCACCGGTTACAATGAGTGCCGTAAAGTAATTAACTAAGAAGTTCATTAGTCAATGTTTAGTAATTAGTTGAATATGTGTTTCGATTTCTCGTCCTACTAATGTTTGCCTCATCGAATAACCCAGCTCAGTGATAAGAATTATGCTACCTGCCACAGGCAGTATTAAAAATTCCGTAAAGCTTAATTTTGAACACCCGGTATATATATATATATATATATATATATATATATATACGTATGCGCTTGGTAGCTTTTTCTCTAGTGATCACGGTGAATGTATTAACAAGATATGTTTCCGTATTTCAATTAAGCTATTGATTGCTGGAACATAGACACTGGATTTTCTCGAATACAGTGATACTGTATTCGAGAAAATCACCTAATTGCTGCGACTCGATGACTCTGGGATATTCTCATTAAATTAATTACTAATGCATCTGGGTACTTTCTCGCAAAAAACACAACAGAGAGTGAGAAACTTAATGACTTCTGAACTGGTGGAAGTAAATGCCCTGTTCCCGTTAACGAAAATGTCAACTAATTGACTATTGCCGAAGCGCCGGAGCTAAAAGCTTCAATAATGAACTCGTGAGGCCGCTAACTGCTGTTTGCGTCCCCTGCATTCTTGGCATGAAAATGGGCGCGATTAACCCTTGTCGCACGATATGCGCGCGACGTTGACAAGCGACGCCAAAGAGATCGCTAACGCTCAAGCCGGTTGCTTTGCTGGTGACACCACAGGTGAAACCACATATACGTGCTAGGGACGGCTGCAAGTGACGCGACGTTGAGGCAGTGCGATACGCAGCTTGGTTGATAATTTGCATGCGTCGGTTAATAACGCCACTGCTACGGCGGACTCGTCATTTACACTGTAATTTGCCCGTAAGTGCAATCACTACTGCTGCCAGCTTGCCACGAACTTTACCCCCATTGCTGAAGAGCTGCGTTTTCTGGGATCGAGCGGATCGCCGCCAGAAGACCGCGCCTGTCACACACCGCATGTATACAACCCACGGAAACAGCAGTTGTGTTTCTTCGTATATCGTGTCGAGTTGCGGCGGCGATGGGCATGCAAACCTACGGCTACTCGATCGAGAAGCACAAGGTTGGACAAATGACACGGAGCTGCGGTAATCATGAAGACGCCCTCCACTGCGACATACACGGCCCTGAATATTTCACAGCGCTTCTTAAAAAAAAGGGTTTTGCGCTCACCGCTGCACTCTTCTTGCTCATAGTTTGCAGAACGATCGTATTTCAAGTTCTGCTTCGTTTAGTGTAACACTGAACCGGAGTTATTTGCCTGGTTTTCAAGAAATAAAAAGACAAATTTGCCTTCACTTATGGGGAATCCGAACTGTTCCACCGGCGGCGCTAGCATAAACTTATGTCGCCGCCTGCCGGCAGCTGCAGAAAACAGCCAGTAAGCCAGGTTAGCTGCGTGTTCTAGGAGCGGGCAACAGGCGGCAAACCACTCTGACCAGCTGCTTTCTGCAGATTCCGGCAGGCGGCGAAACAAGTTTATTATAGCACGTCGGTGTAGCAGCTCGCATCACCATAAATGAAGACAAATTTGCATTTTTTTTCTTGAAAACCAGGCAATTAACTGTGGTAGGTGTTATACTCCCTGTTGAAAAAAATGTGAACGAGAATGTACGAGAAATAGTGTACGCGATTATTGCTCCGTAGACTGTGCGAGAAACTCGTTCAGTCTGCGAGAACTCGTTGAGTCTACGAGAACCTCGTACAGTCTACGCAGCATCATCGCGTACATTTCTCGCACACATGTGTACGAGATCGCGTTCTTGTCACTGAACGAGATTCTCGTACATTATGAACGAGTTCGTTTCTACGAGCTGAGTGCGTACAGATGACGAGCTTGTACGACCTGCGAGAGTATGCACCCTGAAAAAGATACGCACCTCATATTCATATTTAGTATAATAATGCATATACAATTCTTGTAAATACAAGTGTTCATGCATGAACACTTGTGCTGACCTTACTGCAGTGTTGTGTCGCTGTAATGGTTTGTTCAGAAATCTACAGTAAAGAGTTATGTTGAGGTGAAAAAAAATGTCAGGTGAGGTAATGGTTTGTGCTTGTTAATAAACAAGTACACGTTACACAGGTTCTTCAGCACACCTATTCAAGCTTACATTAATAGTGAAGTCCTCCGATTTTAAGCAAGAGCACGTCACACATCTCGCAAGCGTTGTTTATTGGACCTTGTAATGGTACTTCAATACACCCAGTCTGTTGACAGAAGACCACTGGAATGTGTTGCTTGAGTGAGAGCTTGCCGCGCACCTGAAAAAGTAAACAAAAGCCAACAGTTTCTTTTCACACATGCAATAAGATAACACATAGGCAAAAGCAGTTTAGCTGACATTCACACAGGTAAGAATGCTTTAGCATTCAGAACATGCGATACTGAACAAAATTTATTAAAAATAAGTGGTTTCCTGCAATGCTTATGACTCCTAAGGAAACGTGCATTATAGTGTCGTAGAATAACCTGTTACATTAGCAGATCACTGAAACAAGTGTTATTACAGTAAAAAGGGCATTATTTAAGTAATAATAATTACTAGTACTGAAGCAACATAAGTAACATGAATAAAATCTACTTTTAGAGAGCAGAATCAACAGGTTGAGCTAATTAAATTACTTGGAAACTGCTATTCTGCCAGCAAAACTAAAAATCGTGGTGGCGTAGTGGCTTTGGCATTGCACTGCTAAGCCGAATGGCGTAGGATAAAATCCCATGCACAACGGCCACATTTTGATGGCAGCAAAGTGCAACAACACCCCCATAAGGTGCATTGGGCACATACACCCAGTGTTCAAAGTTAATCCAGAGTTCCCCACTACAGTGTCCCCCATAATCATATTGTGCAGAAGGACTTGGTGTTAGGCAAGTTGCTGTTTGCTGAATGACATAGCGCAAAGGCACAAATACAGAGAAGATACACAGACACACGTCACAGGCGCTACTAACAACTTTATTTGAAGCACAGCAAGATACAGTATATGTACTCCTCACAACGCGCAGGCGCACCAGCCACTTCGGGCAGAGCACAGAGGGCGATTATCAGGGCTAACACGATCATTTTGAAGATCTAAAGAAAGCAAGTTCCACATCATGAAAGCAATATAGGTCAACTTTCACAAGCACTACTTTTTTTCTTTTATGTAAAATGCTTCCAACAGCTCACGTGCTGTTTTATCTTTAGTTCTGCCCAGGATCTTCCCATCATGAAATCTCGCACGACAAGAACAGGCTTTACAGTGTGCTGAAACATGCGCATTCAAGTCTTTCGTCGTGTTGTTAGCATGCTCCATGATTCGATCATTGATGCAGCGGCCACTTTGTCCTACATAGGACTTTCCACAAGACAGTGGGATTTCATAAACCCCTCTGGTAGCACATCGCCAGTAAGGTGTGACGTGTTGTACTTTGCAGCCTACCTTTGATCTGCCCATTATGCGGGGACACAGTTGGGCCAGCATATTGGGAAAAGAGAACACTACAAAAGCGGGCACACTGGTGAATGAGGCCAGAGCTGGTGAGCCGAGTGGCCCAAGACCGCAAGTTGTACCGTATGTGCATAAGTTGAGCCACAATTTAAAGAAAGTGGCGAACAGGCATGGAGTGCCTCTATTGTTCTCTGTTCCCAATAGGCTGGCCCGAACGTGTCCCCGCATAATGGGCAGATCTAAGGTAAGCTGCCAAGTACAACATGTAACACCTTACGGGCAATGTGGTCCCGATGTGGTTTATGAAATCCCACTGCCTTGTGGAAAGTCCTATGTAGGACAAACTGGCTGCTGCATCAATGATTGAATGAGGGAGCATGCTAAAAACATGACGACAGACTTGAATGCGCATCTATCAGCAAAAAAAAAGCCTGCCCTTGTCGTGCGAGATTTTATGATGTGAAGATCCCAGGCAGAAGTAAAGATAAAATTGCATGTAAGCTACTCAAAGCGTTTTACATAAAAAAGTAGTGCTTGTGTAAGTCAGACCTCTGTTGTTTTGTACGACGCGGAACTTTCTTTCTTTAGATCTTCAAAATGATTGTGTTAGCACGGATAATCGCCCTCTGTTGTCTTCCCAAAGTGGCTAGTGCGCCTGTGCATTCGGAAGAGTATATATACAGTATCCTGTTGTGTTTCGAATTAAGTTATTAGCAGCACCTGTGACATGTTTTCGTATATCATCTGTGTATTTGTGCCTTTGCCCTACAATATGTCGTTCAGCAATCATATTGAGGTTTTGACAAATAAAACCCAAAAATTTTATTTAAAGCAAATAGTATTGCATAAGGCGAAATGCTTATATAGAATCATCTGACAGCAGCTACGTTTAACAAAATTTAATACTTTCTAAAACAATAAGCTTTCAGATGGTTTGAGCAAAAATCTACTTATGCCAAAAGTATTGTCATTAATTTTATATGGCCCATTCCGCCTTACTTTCTTTTTAACCAAAATTATATATGCAGTGCAGGTGCTCCCCACAACTAAAGAAATTGTCACCGTTCCTTAAAGTGCATGGTCTTGTTTCAAATGACAGCACAAGTATGCTTTGCGATTGTTAGCCAATGAAATGATTGTCAAACTTCTTGAAATCACGGACTCCTGAACAGGATAACTAGTCACATTGGGCACCCTTTCATCAGTTTTTGTCCACAAAATCAAGCAAGTAAAGACATTACCCTGAGTCTGCAACTGTTAATGCGTTCTGTTTGGTAATGATAATTTTATGGTCATTGACCCAAGCCAAGCCAAAAAAGCTCCCTTTCTGGAGCCGAGACAGGTTCCTGAATTAGACCATGGAAGGTAAGCTCGTGGGCCCTTCTCCTGCTTCAGAAAGAGCTTACTGCTGGCACGTTACACGATGCAGCTTACTTTCGTCAGTGTTGGGTAAAGTGCCAGTGTTGAAGTTGTCTTTTGCGCAGAATGGCAGTTTCAGGTTTAGTGGGCTTGTAGGAAGACAAGCTCAAGATAACTTCCTGGTTTGAACAGGCTGTTTTGGTTATAATACATCAAGCTTTCTTGTGACTGCCCGCACAGGTGGTCCGTTAGTCTCGCTGTGAAGTTGACATTCAGCTGTATGTCCCAGAAGACCCGAATAATGGTCTGCTCTAGTTCACACGCTCTTGATTTTCTGTCAGCACTCTTGAACTCTTGCTGCCAGTAATTTCTTCCCAGCTGGCCGAATTATCTCGAGGCCCCACGCTGACACTACCGATGCTTTCAAGTGTAGACTTTTCAGGATAAGGTTTTTTGCAGGAAAGGTGGCACTTACAGATTTCTATTCTGGACGCGAGTGAGACGAACCAGTAAGTCTTGGTAACAATGTTTTGTACATAAGTTCTGTAGAAGGTATTATCAAGGGTTCGACGAAACTTCATTTAGCCAGGTAACGACTATGAAGTTGTGGTGAATGACCAAGTGCTTATCATCGTCTTAGTGACGATACAATTTTTCGTAAAACGTTTAACTCCAACAGGACTACACACAAGATGTAACCAAGACTTGCCGCTTCATTTCACTCAGGTCTTGAATAGCCACCTGTAAGGGCCACCTTTTTTTAAACCACACTTGCAAACCGAGGAGTCTTATCCTGAAAAGTCTTCAATTGAAGACATCAGTAGTGTCAGTGTGGGGCCTCAGGATAATTCAGCAAGCCGAGAAGAAATTGCTAACAGTAAAAGTAAAAGTATGCCAACAGAAAATGAAGGGCTTGGAATACGATGTATTCTTCGCAAAGTGTCAACTACAGGGTCATTGTTCACGAGTTCCCGGATGCGTAACCCCATGCCAACTTCATGCCGACGCTAAGGAAACACCAGGGCAGGCAGTTGCAAGAAAAGAAATTCAGTGCTCTAAGAAAAATGCGGCCACTCAAACCATGAAAGTAATGTTTAACTTGTCTTCTTACAACTACACTGAACCTAAACATCCTGTTTTGGGCAAGGGAACAAACATCAACACTGGTGCCTTGCCTGACTCTATGAGAGTCATCTGCGCCGTGAATGGTGCCGTCAGTGCACTTCCTTCCGAAGATGAGGCCCGCACCTGCACTGTCAGTGTGCTGTACAAATTTCAGAAGCACATCCCACAAGCTTGTCTGCCTAGCAAAGAAGCTGTGTGGGGCTCCAAAACCCATAGAACCAACAAACACAAACCCAAACCTCGTCCTTTCAACTCTCGCTTTATATTGCTGTGCAAGCAGTAAAATTGGATGGTGTTAGTAGTGTTCTGTCCTGTCACCTCCTTGCCTTTCCTATGAATTTTATGCTAATTAAGGCTTTTTCTTGGTGAAAGAGTGCTAGTTTAAGGCATAAACCAGCTCCATGGCAGTTTGCAATTAAGGAATGTAAACATTTGCTGAAAATAGGTCCACGAAGAATATTTCAAAAAGAGCACTTTAAAAACACACACGTGTATCTACCAAGGCCAACCCTTGTGTCTTCTATCTCAACATATTTCTCAAAACTCAAGCTCAAAACTGATATCCAGGTGCAAGCTCTCCATATCATATTACCTTGTTAATGATAAAGCAAAGCACGCTAGTGCCTGGATGTTGTGGGACCAACTCAGGCGTTGGTCCCACAACACACCACAGTCTGCTTACACTTTCTCTGCAGGCCCAGCCATACCTGCATTAATACAAGTGGGCTTAGTGTCACGTGAGTATAATATAAAAAGTGACACCGTGAACAAATCAATCCTTGTTCGGTATACATATGAAAAAATGTAGATATTCTCCATATAGCAAGCTTCACTTTGAGTAACAAATCCTGCACTATAAGAAAAATATGATGCATGAGCTATCTATGCAAGAAAATTAATTGAAGATCCCTTTTTTTGCCTCCCTCCTCCTCCTTGTGTATAGGTGGCAGTCAGGTTAAGTAAAGTAGGCCAGACAGCCACATAGTGTAAGCAAAGGTGGTCACTTGGTGGGCCAATTATGATACCATAGCACGACATGCATTCTGCAGGCACTGCAATGTTAAAGCACCCATAAGCCTAGCAGCATTACCCAATAGGGCTAACCAATAAGTGTCCCCAGCAGCATAACTCAGCATGTCTACCAGGAGGCTTTCATTACACTTTGGCAACTATCCTCCTACGGCTTGAGCCCAATTTTTGTCAACAGAAGACAAGCTTTAAGCATCTGCACAAGGGCACTTTAAACAGTACCACAATAGCTTCCTACCTAATCCCACCTTTAAAATGACATTGGTAAGTTCAGTACCATGTGTAGAACCAATTAAATTGTTCTGCAATCAAGTAAGCATCCCCTTTTCATACGCGCAAATATCAGCAACACTACTACTGCCATATGGGCATTTTGTAGACAAAAACACCAAGCGCAAGAGCGGAAGCTTGGGCAAGTTGGTAACAGTTCATTTTGATGGTGTTCATGGCACACACATGCCAAAAGAATAAGCGACAGGCAGACAGTGAAAAATAACTGTCCTCTTTCACACTCTGTGTGTCCCTTAGTGCCTTGGAATGTGTGAGCTGTGAATGCCACCATCTGCCTGTCCCTTATCTCCTTAGAAAGTGTGCACTGTGAATAGCATGGAAAGGAACATAAGAGACCAGATAATGCTAGAATAGATAAAAGAAAACATGCTCTCTGATGCAACACGTCTTTAAGCAACCTAATTTTCAACCAACATCCTAAGCCTGCCACGCTTAAAAAACTCACTGAAGTTGCTGTGTAAGACAACAGCTTGCTTTTACAAAAATTAGAGTTAAACTTATTCTATTATTTTTGCAAACTGGCGCTTCAGTACTGTGAAAAGGTGGTATTATTGAAAACCAGCTTAATTTTTGTGTAATAAGAAAGCCTAGTCAGCTACAGAGATCAGGCTTGATATAAATCTGCCAGTGAACACGGTAAATCAATATTTCCATGACTGTTGAGGTAAAAAGAATCGTTGACAAATTCCCAACACACTATGCATGTTTTGGAGAAGACAGTGCTTTTCTACTGCAAGTATTTAACAGAGCCCCAGTGAATACAGTATGATATAACTTATTGCAGGACATTTCAAACAGATCCTCTTTATGGCTTCTTAGGGACTTGGGTAATGAAGAGTAAGTGCAGTGACATCTCTGAGCACCTCAAAGACAATACTGGTGATTACATGGCAACACAACTGCTGACATGCAAGATAACTTTCGGGTAGTGTTGTCTCATGCCACATCAATCAGACAAAACTTTAAAGGGACACTTAAGGGAAAAATAATTATTTGAGATGCATTATTGAATTACTCGTCCGCAAACCCAGAAAGACTGCAGTTATCCAAAAGTAGAGGCTTGATAAGCTAGAAAATACACAAGAACGATATACAGGTGGTGAAACCACAATAATGTTCCCACACCTGCTGGCTGTCTGCTAAGGCCTAGTTAATTTGTTTTTGGCAAAAATTGACTATATTGCATTCTAAAAGAGGCAAGAACTGAACTTAGCAATTTTGGAGCAAGTGTACTGAACCGCAACAGCCAAATATACGAAAATGCTCTGGAATGCATGATGTCCTCCAACGTACGATGTTTCGCCACAAAATTTGGCAGGAAATGCCGCTTTAACCTTCATTTTCTTTTTGCAATAAATAACCTCTCATCACAAAACTAACACAAAAAGAAAGAATACATGATGCGTCTAAACTGTCCCCAAACAAAACAATGTGTCCGGAGTCATATTGTACACATTCAAACCACTAACTTTTGGCCTTGCTTAAAGTGCCTTTGTATGTCATGCAACATGAAACTTAAAAACAGGATTCACTGTAAAGGGAGAAATGAATGGGGCTCGCCTAGCATGACGTATCTGCACAGGCTTAAGAGAAGTGTGACTCCATGATCTAAATGAAAAAATAAAAATAAAATCACACTTTGGGCGGGTCTCAGGTTATAGTACTACTCAAAATTTTGACAAGTGCATATTCAGTCTGTACTTAACCCAAAAGCTTGGTAATGACATACGCCCCTTTTGCACTAATGGTGTCTGCGCCAAAGGGGCTAAGGCTAAATCTTAGGTAGCCACACACATTTTAACAGTGAAATTCAAGTGCATTATGACTTTTGTCTGCCACTTTTAATAACATGTAACGGTCGATACAGCACATTATGATCTAATTATTGTAGGTCAGCATGGCCTGAGGACGGCGTGCCTAAGCACTTTTGTTAGGTGAGAAAGTATTGTTTCTGGTACTCTTTCGGGAAGCAGCCTATGCATTATTCAGAACAAAAAACTTGCTTCCCTGAGAATGTCATACAATCGCATATTTCAAATTGACCATTTGAAATGCACACAAGGTACAGCATGGTTTTGAGGGTCCCACTAACTATTGAAACACACATCATCCAAGTTCAGCAGTCAACATCATAACTAAGCTTGTAGAAGTGCATATTAGCAAGTTGACAGAATAATAAGGAGAAGGTGAGAGAGATGGTCCCAACTATAAGAGAAGCAATAGCAGAGTTCAAGCTCCCTCCCATGTCAAATGCGGAAGGGCAAAGCATACCCAGCTTTCGGTTACACTCTCACCTGCGACGACTGCACCAGGCTGACTGACATGCGTAACCAGCAGTTTGTGAAACCACATTATCAAACCTGCAATTTATGGGACATCAGAGATCAGCTTGAAGCTTGATGCTACGCTGCTCTAGGGATGTATTATGAACTGACTACATTTAAATGTTATGCTTCATGATTTGTTGCAAGCTTCAGCAATTTACTTATTTATTTATAAACATACCTCATAGGCTCCAGCTGGAGTACTGCATAAGGTGGTAGGTAGAACATTGTGAGCCAAATATAGAACATACAATAAAAGAAGTAAAAAAAAGAAATATATACTCTTTCACACTGTGGTTTCTTATCTGGCAGCAAGCTTATAAAAGTGAACAGAAACGTGTTCATGCTGGTAGTGCTTAAGAAGAATAAATAATAAGAGGTTAAACAGAAAATTCAAACACTTTCAAGCCACCTTTCGTGGTTTTTTTTCTTTCAACGTCCCTTTAGGAATGGGAATCAATGAACAGCCCCCCCCCCCAAAAAAAAAGAGAAAAAAAGCGTAATACATGATTTTTGACTACTTAGAGAAATAAATCTAGGAACACAGAATCTGTGCCGGCATGTATGTAAGGAATTAAGTGCAGTAATATGTGCAATAACTTGCAATGCCCTTCTGCTTTCGTCGGGCAACTCATAACAAGACATAAAAGGATATGTGTGCCTCAAAACACAGTTCCTAAAAAAATACGTCACCATACAGTCAGTAAGTAGCATATCATGCATATCTACTCAAGCCCCCAATTATACTTGACTCAGAGGAGGCTACTTAGGTATATTGACTAAACTGAAGGTAGGCGATATTTTAAAATATACAGTTCAAGTAGTGCTCGAATATTATGTCGAAACTGGAAGTTATGAATATGGCATCTAAAGCAAAAGTGTTGTACGTTATGCCAAACCTGCCAGCCTGTGAACTTTATGTTTTGCAAAAATCCTAGACACAATGCTGTGTTGGAAAGTCAGCATGTATTTTCTTAAAGTTTTCTCTCATCACCTACATTGTTCAATAGAGACACATTATTAACCATTAACTTGGAACAGCAGAAACTGACAACATTGTTTTTAGACCAGTGTGCTTTTTTCAGTGCTTTTGCTGTTGCCGATTTAGCCGGCTTTACGAACTTATCTCAATAAGCTCGTCTAATACGGGTGTCATACGGTGCACTTTTCATTGCGATCAAGCCCAATCCGGATCGAATTTCTCACTTGTGATTGGCTCTTTTGTGCAAGCTGCGCGAGGAAGCCAATTGCAGTAGCTAATTTTGATCTGAATCGGGCTTGGTAGGAAGTGCCCCTCTGGTATACTCGTTAGGGATTTTGCATTGCTAATAAAGCAGCACAAGTGCCATCACAATTTATTGTTTTAGATGCAATTTTGCAATCTCATACCACCCCATTTTTCAAGATTCTTACAACATATTCCCAATAGAATTTCATTCTCATAACTCAATGCAACAATAGTAAAATTGTAGAACGAGTCCAAATTCGTAAATCTCACCAAAAGATTCAGGACCGATGGCACGTACGAATTATACCAACAGAACCTAGAACTCATAGTGGCAGTGACTGTTTTGTAGACACCTTGTCAAAGCAAGCAGATCAGATTCCTTGTCGGGCCGTGTGGTGCAGAGATTGCATCCGTCTCACGAAATCGTGACATCCCTAAACAATAAGAAATGTTCAGTTTATTGCAATCACTGCTGAAACTGCAAACTTGTGATTTAACAACACCGCGTTAAATTGTGAAAAGACCTCAGCCAGCTACATGGTTGTGCAAATATCTCATTCTGACATCACGGGCAGTTATTTAACCTGTCAAATAGACGAAGACATACAGAGCACTCAACACAAGAAACACAGGTTGTCTTGACAATATATAAGCAGGAAAATTTGCATACAAGCTAAAATGTGCTCATGAGTCAGACAGAGCAATCCGCTGCCGTCTCGCGCAGATGTTACCTGTGAAGACAACACGTCAACGTACTTCACCACATATACCATTTCTTGCTGAGAAATTACGCACAGAAGCAGTGACATTGGCGGCATCAATTTTTGTGCCCGTTCAGACTAAACGATACTCGGCGCTAGTGTATTTCATAACAGAAAGCAAAGAAACAATATATGAAGTTCTTGGCAACATCCTATACTTGTTTGAGGGTAATTTTCATAAAACGTTTTGCTAAATGTGTACTCGGGCATTAATAACAAACATTAGGAAATCACTTTTATAATTTTTCTCGCTGTACTAATCATCTTGTGCTCCGCCTAACAAGGCACACTACACGAACTATAAAAATGCGCCAAGCGCCGGACTTACCTTTCGAGACATACTCGGCAAACGCTCCTTCGTGTCAGGTCCGGCGGCATCGACTGCACGAACTGTCCTTCCGGCATAAACACTGTAAAATTGCGGATGAACGTAATAGTACAATTTCCAACACATTCTTCCGTGCACTGTGAACCGCTGCGAGATCGGCGAGAGTACCAGAGGCTGCTAATGAGCCGGGAACAAAGAGCACGAATGGACCGAACTACGATGACCAACAACGCCGCACCGCACGAAAGATACAGCTAGCTAGCAGCGTTGCACAGGCCCAGGGGCTTAGCGATCGCTGATACGCACAAAAAAGAGCACATTTTCTCTCGGCAAAGCGTAAATATGTTTAAACTACCACATCGACCGTCCGCAAGGAAAATATTCATGCTGCGCTCCATGGAGGTAAAAAATAGTTTTTTTCCTTCCTCCATGCTGCGCTCACATACCGAGAGCCCAACGTTTCTAGACTGGTAACATTTTGACAGCCGAACACGGGAAAATGATGTCATTTCATCAAGATAGAGGCACCGGAAGCTTTGCAAGAGCAGGATAAACGTCATGGCGGCCATATTGTTTTCATCGTCGTCTACCGTTTTGTCGTCTCAGGCAACGTTGGTCTCTGGCTCCTCGGCACCACTGTATCGGCACGGTGCTCCATGGTAATCGTGATCGCATGGATGGTGGCGGCTGGTATTCACATGTTATGCGAGTGATGCGGCGTGTTTCAACAACGTTTCTTTCCACCTCGAGGACAGCAACCTGCGGAGCAGCCGTATCAACCGGTCAGGGCCGTTAAATCGCAGCATATCGTGGTTTGGTTTGTGAATGTTTGTGAATTCAACAAGGTGTCTGTGTTTTATTGCGGCGTTATCGACGACGCATTTGGTGTCGAGTGGCGTCGTCGACGCACTTTGTTCTGGCTTGTGTGCCGTTTTGCGGATGTGTATAGTTCATGAAGAGTGCCGTCTGTGCATCGGACGCTGCTGCCATGCCGGCTCGATTTGCCAACGCGCGAGAACGTCCGCACTGTCCGTCGCGAGTGCTTTCGGACACTGCTTGTGTGTGTGTGTGTGTGTGTGTGTGTGTGTGTGTGTGTGTGTGTGTGTGTGTGTGTGTGTGTGTGTGTGTGTGTGTGTGTGTGTGTGTGTGTGTGTGTGTGTGTGTGTGTGTGTGTGTGTGTGTGTGTGTGTGTGTGTGTGTGTGTGTGTGTGTGTGTGTGTGTGTGTGTGTGTGTGTGTGTGTGTGTGTGTGTGTGTGTGTGTGTGTGTGTGTGTGTGTGTGTGTGTGTGTGTGTGTGTGTGTGTGTGTGTGTGTGTGTGTGTGTGTGTGTGTGTGTGTGTGTGTGTGTGTGTGTGTGTGTGTGTGTGTGTGTGTGTGTGTGTGTGTGTGTGTGTGTGTGTGTGTGTGTGTGTGTGTGTGTGTGTGTGTGTGTGTGTGTGTGTGTGTGTGTGTGTGTGTGTGTGTGTGTGTGTGTGTGTGTGTGTGTGTGTGTGTGTGTGTGTGTGTGTGTGTGTGTGTGTGTGTGTGTGTGTGTGTGTGTGTGTGTGCGTGCGTGCGTGCGTGCGTGCGCGCGCGCGTCTGATATGCGTCGTTATTGTGTCAGCGATTTGCAAAAGTGTTTTTAGTTTGTTTCCGGCGTGCGCGAACGCCAGGATATGCTGCATGTTCGTCATTTAACGACCCTGCTTGAATGTAGGGACATTGACATTTTGGTCGTTTCGAGGTCAGCTTTTAACGAATCGCAAAGCGTTGCCTTGCTCTGAACCATCACTGCACGAACTACTTAGTTATTTCTCCGTTAATTTCAAATTCAGTTTTGTGTAGTATGTACACAGATAATGCTCCGTTGCCACGCTAAACTCGTATTTGCCGCTGTTGAGCGTCAAATACGAGGTTTTTTTACTACGTCAAGCTCTCTCAGCATACAGTGCACAAGTTGTGAAAGACTTAGTGCAAATAATTTTTCAAGCAGCAATTGGGCAAAATGTGCTCATCGTATGACAGCGTTAGTGATTGATGGTTATGTAATTTCGTTATTTTTTTCTGTCAAAGTGCGATAGATTTTGGCTGCTATTTTGGCTATTTATTCACCAATTTATTTACATTGAGTTTGTGGTTCTTTTTATTTTTTACATGTGGGCATGCATGGCCAGTTTATGCCTGCCTGCTACAGTTTGGCATAAACAGGCACTAACAACCTCTTAAAATATGGGCAATAAAAAGTGACTAGCAGATTTGATAGTCTTGTGGGGGCTGTGACATAATTACTAACGGAAAAAAAGGTGGCATACGAGAGAGGGCTCTGTCCTGTCCCACCTTTTTTTCCGTTGTTCGCACTAGTCACAGCAACTGCATCAACACCAACTAACCCAACTTTCTTCGTGAATTACTCGTCTTGTGGGGGGGGGGGGGGGGCACACTTAGCTGTTTCGAAAATGTGCAGCTTGAAATTTCTGCATTGCTACCTCTGACTGACAGTTCTGACGCAAGCAATATGATTAGGCTGTGACAAAACGCGTGCATCTTCTGTTACTGATCAAACTGCATGCAATAAAATCATTTGCCAACTCGTCCGTGTTGGATGTGTTTTCAGTGAGCTATAATCGCATTGCCAGCTTCTTTTATTCTGCATAAAAACAAACCTATAGCATTTTTTTCCGAAACTGTGAAGGTACTCAACCCTATATTGCATTAAAAGCTTCGGGTGATCCACTCTGAACAAGGGACGTACTCTCAGACAACAGCTTTTGGCTATATCACTGTCGGTGCGCGCTTATTGTCTGGTTGAGCAATGCGTCACACGAAGGCAATAGTATTGCCGTAAGTGATTATCCGAGAATATGTCCCCAAGTGAAAATCATTGCATCATTAGGACTGACATGAGCTTTGATGGAGATGTGTGTGTCCATTATATGAAATTGCAGAAATTCAACACTGGCGCTCTTATTCATTCTGCAGTTTATGCTGCTATATGTGGCACAATGGTTCGACGACGTCATACAGCACATTGATTATGTCCTTGCATGTGCTACAACCGATTCATCATAAAATCTCGCTGTCATTCACAAGCTTTTGTATACACTACGACTTAGGTGCATGCACTTTGTATGCAATTCGTAGTCATCGGCCAAGATCTCGTTGCTCATATGACTACAGTGCGTACACATCACACGCTATCTCGCACACCTCGTACAGAATCTCGTTAGGTTGGCGCAGCACATCGCACACATCTCGCACATGCGTACATCTCACACATGCATTCGCGTAGCACCTCGCATAGATCTCGCACACTTCGTGAAGTCTACGCAGCTCATGCGTACAGATCTCGCACATTTTCTACGATATCTCGTTGAATGTGCGTAGCACATCGCACACTTCTCGTCAAATCTGTGCGATATGCATACATCTCGCACATTTCTCGCACAATTCGCGTACACATTTTTCAATAGGGCTAAACGAAGAAAACTCAACATGCGATCATTCTGCAAAATTCGAGCAAGAAGAGTGGAGTGGTGGGCGCAATATCTTTTTTCGAACAGGCTCTGCGAAATATTCAGGACCCTACAAGAAAGGCTGGCGGCTCGCTCGCTCGTTTAGATTTAGAAAGAGGATTTTAAGTCTGGCTGTAAGCGTTTAACTCACAGACGAAAGGTTCGAGCAAAATTTACGCAAAATGCACGAGAACTGGAGTTAGAAAACGCCAAAATAAACAAAAATTTAGTAACGAAAGCCTACAGTTCCGACTTAATCTGGATACCAAAATAGCCCTCCACCTCTCCAATATTGATGGCATAGTGTTCAATCAATAATGCATGGTGCAGCAATACACTAAGATATCACGTTGCCTTTACATGTTGGAGCGTTAGAGCATTATTCGGAGCTATTCCGGACACCATCCACAAAAGTGAATTAGCAGGTGATGTTTTTAAATCGAAACTGAAACCTGTTCAGGCACCACGGCCGTAGTGTCGCCACTATCGCTGTTTACAGACATGGCGTCGTGTTATGCTGCGTGCGTGTCTCTGTGGTGATGCAGTCGTCGTTTAGCGACTTTTTCTTGTGCTACCTCGTGATGTCGCTTTTATATTGCGCTCATTAACGAAGGAGGAACTTCAAAAATGTTCCGCCGGCAAGATGATCACCGTGGATTTTAAATTTGCGGTTTGTATTAAATGCTGTATTGACTCGTAACGAAGCCGAAACGTCGGTATGAATACGTCTGAGCTACAGCTCTAAAAAATATCTGCAGCCACCGCGGGGTTCTGGGAACCGGGAGTCGATACCGTAAGACAAATTACGTTGCATTTAGAAGTGTTTGTTTTGCGGCGCATTTTGTTTGTACGGAGCCGCGATAAGAGTGCACGCTTGCACTTTTAATTATCGGCGTTTAAGCAATATATTTAAAAGGTTATTTATGTAGCGTGACAAGGAAGTTGATTGCTGATGTATATTGAGAGGACTTCATATTACAGTATTCTAGGCAGATTTACGCAGTTACAGAAAATGCTTCTCTGTAATTACGTTTTTGCCGATATAATTTTCACTGAAAAGGGCTCTTAAACCGAGGTTGTTCGTACAGGACTGCAAGAAAACTGTTCCTGAAATACACAGCTGTGTTCTCGTTCTATTTGCGTAGTAGTTTTTGGTTCATATTACAAGAAGTCTGGGACAAATGCAATGGCAAGTTGTTGGCTTGTGAGCCTGCCCATACAAAAATACTTCCTTACTTTCTTTAGAACTCTTACCAACTTTATGCTCTTTTGTTTTATTACATATTTGAGTTTCGGTGATTTTCTGGTAGTCTTATGTTTGCTGCATTTCCGCATGGAATCTCACTTGTTACAACATAACTGTGTAACCTCCCGAGATATAATGGAAAGATTCGTACGAGAGGCGCGTTAATGTAGCTGCTAGTGTGAGGCTCTTTGCAATTCAGTATTAAACTGATATAACAGGTTTCCAGATTCACATTGCAATAAATTATTCATTGCAGTTGAAGGCTGTGCGGATTCTGGAGGCATCCCACAGGAACCTGCAGCACTGCTGCAAGCTGGAGAGCACCACTATAAAGCACCTGATCTGCGTGCTTTTACAAAGGTGCGTACAAAACTGTCATTGCATTGTGTGTTGTAGGATATGTTTCTGTAATATGCAATCATTTTACTGTGTGTGCCATTTTCATGATTTCTAGTGGCTAAATACTTGCATATATCTTTTGGTCATCTGGGGGGCGCTCAGTTTAATGAACTTATCTTTAACTAGCCTCCTCTGAGCTAAATATAACCCTGACTTGAGTAACTGCATGATAAACTCTGTACAGACTGTATATTATTCTAGTCAGTTTGCCTTTTTAAGATAATCGTTGAGAAGCATGAGGTCTCGAGATGTGTATCTTTTTGTCATTTTTATTATGGAGTATTGTGAGGCTCACTTCTCACACTATTGCCTGTGCGCCTATATTGTTCCCTCTAATCGCTCACACTTATGTATTGCGTACCGTACTTCATCTCCTAAAATTAGCATACAAACAGCAAGATTTTCGTCTTTATTAGGTAGCTGCTGAATCCCTAGCCACAGTATGAGAAGGTAATCCCTCAAGCATATAACTAACCAATAACCTTTTAATGTGACAAGTTCAATATGCACCCGAAGTGCAGGTTGGCTTCAAGCAGGAAGCTGGTCTCCTTTGTATTTTACAGAAATTTGAGGTGGTAACGCAAACTGCTAAATCACAACAATCTGCACAGCGCAGTACTTGCAAGCCACCACGACAGTGCAGCTGAATGCTGAGTGTTCGCCGTTACATTGGCACTTTTTTTTCTGCGGGCAGTAGCAAGCCACGACAGTGCAGCTGAACATTGAGCGTTCGCCTTTACATTGGCGTTTTTTTCAGTGTCTCTGCCCTTCTCCAGTTGACATTGGATAAAGCTTGTTCTTTGCTGTCACTTATCTGAAATGCAAACAATCTTTTTTACCTTTTCTTTCATATTACTTGTCAGCTGCCTAATACACAAGCTTCCAGTGACATGGTAACAGTGCTGACTACTGCCCAGAACATGTGTGCATCGGTGGTTTGTGGTACCATATGCTCACTACCTCAGATTTACTGAGATGTCACAAGGAACCTTGCTTCATGCTCAAGCTGCCCTGCACTTGGTGGAAATATTGAAATAGTCACTTTTTAATATAATAATTTGTTGTGGTTTTAGCAAATTGAGTTTTGAAACTGTGAATAATGTGCACTAGAGGGTCTATAAAAATGTTTTCTACCACCTAAAGACATGGTTTAGGCAAAAACTGCTTTATGCATGTCATCACATTTATTGAGTTCGGCATATCTCGCTGAAGCCATTCTAAAAACTTTGAGTATCTTTACTGCAACTGATTTACAGCTACTTTATACAAGTGTACGATTCGTAATGTAACACATGCATATTATGTGCAGCAGTTTTGCTTCAGCAATGCTTCAGTCACTTTTTGGGTGGCGTTCCAATACCCACAAGGACGTCGCCCAAAAAGAAGCTTTGCACCCCAGAGGTGTGAATGCCATTCTTAGTATGTGTGGCAAGGCAGTCAGTTGAAATCTTCGTTTTGATTGTGGGTCATTCGAAGTCAAATTCTTGTGGATGACTGCATCATGCTATCTTGACCAGATACAATTCATAAGGCTAACTATTATTGCATTTTCCCTCCTTTAGGCTTGCAGCAAGAGGGATATCAAGAACGCGGGAGATATCCAGACCACATTATAGTCACTGCTTGCTTGTGGCTTCTTAGGGCATGTATGAAAGGGTTGGAAAATAAACATCAGTGTTTGAAAAGATTGGTGTGTTTCACTAACAGGTACATACTTTTATATGTTCAAGGTTGCATCAGAGCACTGCCAGACAATTTTTTAAAAATGCTGGAAAAAGTCGATAAATGCCACCAGGATGTTTCTAGGGCGAGCAACAAAAAGTTGGAAAAAAGCTACAAGAATGTTTCTAGAGCAAGCAACAGAAAGTTGAAAGAACGTTACAAGGATGTTTCTAGGGTGAACAGCAAAAAATAGGAAAAAAGTTACTAGGATGTTTCTAGGTCAAGCAACAAAAAGTTGGGAAAAAGTTACAAGGATGTTTCTAGGGCGAACAGCAAAAAGTAGGAAAGAAGTTACTAGGAAGTTTCTAGGTCAGGCAACAGAAAGTTGGAAAAAAGTTACAAGTATGTTTCTAGGGCGAACGGCAAAAAGTAGAAAAAAAGTTGCTAGGATGTTTCTAAGAAGTAAAAAGACGCCCTGTTTTTAATGTTTGAAGGATGTTCATTGATCGTTTCAAGAAAGTTTGTAAATGAAATTTTAATTGAATATCGGAGGCCAATAGTCGACAGGATGTTGGTAAGAAGTACTTAGGAAGTTTAAAAACGGTTTGAGAACTTTCAATAGACCGTTCGTCGGTTTTAGTAACATTTGTCTGAAAAAATTTAATTGAAAGTTACTAGAATTTTTTGTAAGGGTGAGTGGTGGTTTGCAGTGGTTATCGGCTGAACACTGGAGAACAGTTGCCATTTCTTTCCTAATAAATGTATGCACTGATTTGTACAAGCATTATTTTTTTGTTAATAGATAGACTGTGTTTGAATGTGAAAATTTTAATTTTGTGCAACAGGCCCAAAGGCATTTCATAATACTGTGAATATGGAATATGCAATAATGTTCCAATTGCATATTTTATATCAAGCTGTTTGCAAAATATGGCACATGTTGGCTTCGAATGGGCAGTAAGCTTCCTGCACTGTATGTGTGCCCATGCCTTGAAGGTACACTAGAGCTTGAAATTATTAGTTGCCTAATGTGTGCACTACGTAGATTGTGGAAGACGTCTGTTGCTTTCTTTATGTGGCGATGGGTTCATCCAGAAACCATTTACATGCATTTCGCTTGTTCTTAGAGTGAAATAATGACTGCAAACCTGAATATTACTGGCAGGAATTATAAAGCACCTGCTCTACTTCCTCTGATAGTGGTGTCGTGAATTGGAATTTTCACCTGCATGGAGCAAGAAAGTGGGCATAGTTGTGTGATTTAGAACTTGTCGCACATTATATATGTGGTTAGGCATTATGTATGTGGTCAAGCATGCTTAGAATTAACCCACCACTTGACGTGGTTGCTTAGTGGCTATAGTCTTGGGCTGCTAAGCACGAGGCCGCGGGATGAAATCCCGGCTACGACGGCTGCATTTCGGTGGGGGGAAAATGTAGAAAACACCCGTGCACTTATATTTAGGTGCCCGTTAAAAGAACCTCAGGGGGTCCAAATTATTTCCGAGTCCCCCACTACGGCGTGCCTGATAATCAGATGGTGTTTGTGGCATGTAAAAACCCTATAATTGTTTTTTGAATTAAACCGCTTTGAATCCAAGGCAGGTCAGCTGGAATTGCCTTGGCATAACACATCACTACTGCCACACTCAGAGAAAGCGTGCTGTAGCTGGTACTACTTTGTCGGACGTAAACAGACCTGTGGAAAGCATAAATACAGAAAAAAACTGCAAATTTCCGAAAAGTTCAAGACATTCAACATGCATAATACCAAAGGTGGCTTAGGAGATTCTTTGAACTGTCACTGTGAATAGAACATCACATGGAAAAAAATTTATAGTACATTTATTACACTTCAGGTAACACCTCAATAACTTCAGAAACACATTTCCTTCCCGAAATCCCATACTGTGGAGTAGCTACTTTAATGTGTCAGTAGGTGGACCTCACTAGTGGGATCAGTAGGGGTCCTTTCTGTCTGTATTTGCTCATAATAAACCTATCAGCTGATTGGTAGATAACGCACAAGTGCTAAAATAGTCCTTGTGTTTGTCACAGTGTCATCTCTTATTCAGTGTAACAGTTGTCTGTGTGAGACTGTATTCTTTTTTATGGAATAACCACTAAATTGACTATCATCTGTTGTGTCACTCGACATAGTTTCAGAGCCTGTCCTGTATTTCTGTACTTTAAGAAAACCTGTTTTTTTTTCAGGCTCTTCCTCTGCAGATGACGCTACTGATTAATATCTGTGAGCAGCACTGACCTATGGCTGAGTGAAGAGACATATAAGTAGGTAAGTCTAGGCTTTGTTGTTAAATCATTTTGTCATTATCGTAGTCGTAAAATAGATTTCTGGAATTTCAGTGTGACGTCTCGTGTGGTCGGGCTGAATGAATTGCAACTTTGATGCATAAACAAGGGAAGTAAGGCATGTTGTTGGGCTAGTCGGTTCATAGATTCAGCAAACATTTTTAAACTGCGCAAAGAAGACACAACCTGAACAGAAACGTGTGTGAGCTTCAATGTTTCTGTTCATGTCTTGTCTTCACGCAGTTTTAAAATTTTCCTGACACAAGGGAACAGGCACAAGTACTGATTTCTAAAGAAAAACTTACTGAATGCACAGAATATATCTACCACGAGAATTCAAATACAACCAATTCTGAAACTACTTGAAAATGCTTCATTTCCAGGTTTAGCTGAAAATGCTTCATTTCCAGGTTTAGCTCCACTTGTAACAACGGTCTAATTTAGACTCCAAAACATGCACTTGAGACTACTCCATGCTTAGAAACCAGCTACAGTGCGAATACATCTTGCATATCCATGTCATTATGCGTAACAAATATTCATTCCTGTTCGCATTTCAATTTTTGCTATAACTGAGTAAACTGAAGAGATAAAATGCATACGCTTTTGTCAGTAACTTCCATCTGTTATGTGTGCCTCATTGTCCTGTACAGTAGATATTATGTATGCTTTTCCAAGAGTCAATGAAATTGCTACTTATTGCAAAGCTAGAAGTAGGTGTGGCTAACACTATTTTTTGCTGTTGTTGCTTTGAGTGTTACATATGGCTGTACATTGTCCCGTGGCATTGTCAGTCTCTTGACTATTCGGTGGCATCTCAAATACATGCTAGACTATTGATAGGTGTAGTATAAATGAAGGTTTCACTGGCAGGCACACAGAAATTTTATGCTTTCTGAGGCATAAAATGCCTGTGCACCTACACCTGCAATCTTTCATTGTTTTTTGCATGAGAAGTGGACCACAATAAGATATTCCTCTTATTGTGTTCAGCTTGGTACCAAGGTACCATGAATTTATACCAGCCAGTCCAAATATAATTTTTTTGTTAATTTAATCTTTGACACATGTGAAGAGACAACTAAATTGTGGTTGCATCACAACTTTTTTAGAAGATACACTGACCGCTTATGATAATGTCAAAAGCAATGAAGAAAACCAGCCGTATTGTCTGGCATGCTCACAGAAGGCACTACAGATACAAGTGTTTGACGTGAAATAACATCTTTTCTATAGACAAAGTTATGCCGTCCTGGCACACATCTTTGGCTGTTGTTATACAATATATTGTTACAATTAATTTGTTTCGCTTTGGGATTTTTCAGGAACCTGGTGCTATCAAACGGTGGACCACAATCGCATTTATTAAAGTGCAGCTAAATGGCTACCATACCCATTTTTACATTGTTTTTGGGCTGTCTCGCTCTGTCATTAACATTCCCTAGTTGTGCTAACCATTTAGCAGCTCTTGTAATAAATGCACATGCACTCCATGGTTTAGTAGCGCCAGGTTTCTGAAAAATGCAAAAACCAAAAAAAGGAGAAGTTTAGAGGTGCTCTGGATAACAAAAGTCATAGACAAGTGTGTCAGTGTGGTTTGAATAAGCTGATCAAAACGAACGGATGGTACATATCGATAAACACTTGTAACTGTAGTGCCACCTGTCCACATGCCTGTAAATCTACCGGATTTTCTTTGTGGTTTTCGACATGACCCTAAGACGATGGTATTCCTTCTTATTTCTGGGGTTTTACGTGCCAAGATCAGTTCTGATTATGAGGCATGCCGTAGTGGAGGGCTCCGGATTAATTTTGACCACCTGGGGTTCTTTAACGTGCACTACAACGCAAGCACACGGGCATTTTCGCACCAAATGAAGTTTAGTTGAGAGTTAGCGTTAGTCCTGTTTTGATTGTTTTGTCCCATTGTGCTGCTTCATTGTGCCATCAAGGTGAATGAACTTGCGGAAATCAAGTTGTTGATACTAGAGCATACCATAGTTCTACACTTTTACTGCACAGAGCAGAAAAAAACCAAGGGAAAATGTACATGTGCAACGTAAAACAAACAAGACACAGACAAAGCAATTATTTGTACCTGTCACATAAAGAACAAAAATAGGCAATACTATACTACTACCTACTCATACATACAAAGTGGCAGAAAGCAAACTGATCACATATTCGAATGGGCCTCGCATTGCTAACTCAACAAACCAGGAAACACACACAACATTTGATATTTTTCTTCGTTGTCCTTCAAAGCTTCCAGTTAAATCATGTGCAGCTAGCTTAACATTTTGTTTTTATAAGGTTTTTCATGGTGCCAATCAACTGTGCTTCTCTAATTTACCTTGGTGCGGGAAACAGCTTTAGCTACTTTTACAGCGTGGTCTTAGTTCATTAGGGAAACCATTTTCTCTGTGCTTTAAAGAGTCATTGCAAATAGTGTTACCACGGTATGTCGAGTTTGAAAAGGTTAGTCATCTCAAAGTTTATACCTAAGATCATTCATACAGCCCCTGTGGAAGCATTGCTGTAGAAGTCACATAGACAGCCTAGTACTTTTATTCAGCTCAGATAACAGCAGAATTCTGCCCTACTTATGAGAGTTCTTCCCTGGCTTACAGAAGGGGCCTTCTTCCAAAGTAATTTCTTGGACCCTTTACGTTTGCACAAATGTGTCAAATCAGTTGCCGACAGAAGTTGGCATTGCAGTGAAAAGACATTTGTGAGGTGCAATAGTCCACTATTTAATTAGATGTCTAATTTGTATTGTTTCCTTTTTCCAATAGATAAGCAATTCAGTTGGGCTGAGCCACGTGTCAAGTCTTGTGCGGAAATGGCTTGGTAAGGACATATTTATAGCTGTGTGTAGTTGTGTTGATGGAAATTTTTAAAGATAACTCTTGGTTTTATTTGATTTTTGTTGCAGTCATAAAAATTTCTTCTAGTCTAGGAAGCATGGTGCACTATTTAGGTGTTCTACTATAACAAGAACCGTGCTGCTGTTGATTGCAATAATTAGAATAGGTAACTCGAAAATTCAGTTTCTATGGAACCATTAGAAGAACAGCTAATTACCTAGCCTTGTAGGACTTGGCTATAGTTTGTGCTGAATAATTGAGACAGTAGTGTTGGACAGAGTTAATTAAGGAATATTACAGGGATTTCGTTAACAATACAGTTTAGTGCTACTCCTGGCTTGCTGTTATGCAGCGTGGAAATGTAATTGTATTGAATGCAGTGGTTCTTGTGAGCTTCGGGTCACCAAATTTTGAGATAATTGTGCCTTTTAAAAGTGTACAATGTAATGTTTACATTTCTAACATAAAGAATAGCTTGGTTATGATAATCATGCTGCCAAATGTGTGGTAACTAAAAGCGTGCCTGCTGCTGCCACAAAAATGCAGCCTCCTAGAACCTTTTGCTTGTATGAACTTAGTGTGCTGCATTTACCAAGCATGCACAATACAAAAAAACTTTAGCGCTTGGCATTAACATCATGTTATTTGATGACAGCCATGAAGAAGCGTTCATTCAGCAATATGTTGCCTATAGCCTAACTACCAAACAAAGTAGCCTTGCAAGGAAGAAATTATTGTCTATCTTTCTATGGGTAGCAGTCATTTGCTAATGTTTACATCATATTAGCTGTCACAGTTTGCTCCATCTTACTGTACTGGAGCTTCCCCATTTCTGTGTGGGTTAATGGCAGCACCTAACAATTAATTCCTAATTATTAAATTTGCATTACAGCTGTGAGCAGCATCATGGGTGCTGTCAACATGCCATAAATGTTCGCAAGCTTAGGGAGGTTACAATAAAAGCAAAAGGATAATACAAGCTTAACTGCCCATTATCATATCTGCATTTGTTTTTATGTTCAGTCGTGAAGGCAGAGATATGCAGCTTGGATATACTTAGTGACTTCTCACAGCAAGACTCAGCATCACATTTTGAGTAGTTACAGATGTGACTTGCCCAACTTTTTTTCTTACTAAAATCCACGGCATGCACTCAGTAGGACTTGAAACAAGTGAGCTGTGGAATTCATCTTAAGGTGTTGCATAATTTGAGTTGGTGGTGCAATTTGGGGGCTTGTGAAAAAATTGAAGAGCTTACTATAATTTAGTACAGCTCTTGTGTGATTCTGTACTTTACAAGAAAATATTTTATGTAAACTGCAAATGTATTCATGTTGTTCTTACAATGCCACATAGTAATTGTGTTTATCATTTATTAAAATCAAAAATGGAGCTAACTGGTAGCATCCCATTGCGCTGCCGCACCACTAGAAAAAACAGCAGAATATTAAGAACCACAGGATGCGTGCTTAACTGCCAACTAAATTTTGATAGACAACTTTCTGCTGCATATACACACCACCGTTCCAACCTTTCAAAATTTGTCTGCATGAGTACAGAAAATAGCACATGACAGAAGTATAATTGATGGAAACAATATTAACAATGCAGTGTCATGCTCTTAGAAAAACATGAGTTTCCTAGCACAAAAATAAATGCAAGGGGGGTAGCGTCGACGCCACCACTATTTCAGAGGTTACCCCGTCCTTGAGTGTGTATGTAATCTGTCCACGAAAATGGGTAAACACCCACAATCACTCCAAGAGTTGTAAGGTGAGTACACAGTAACCTTCACAGAACTCGGATCTTCTCTTCGCCTTGTGTTGACACAGCACCCTGTTTGACCCATGCACGGTGTCACGAAAAGCACACGAGTCTTTATGAGCTACTATTAGATGGCAGAGACCGAACATATTGTGTGTGTGCTACACAAAATCTTCCAGAGCCAGCAGTACTGTTTGCTCTAATCTCAACTGCAGTATGTGTTCAGGTAATCTTATTTGTCAAAACATGTCTAATTCGTACTTCACTGAACCTTTCTTTAAACCGTGGGAAATGCTGTTATTATTGGGTATGAAAGCCACATTTTTGTTTCGCTATGTTGATCTGTATTTCTGCCTTCCACTTGAATTTTAGTGACCTCATCATCATCTCAATGCACTCCAAGGCCACTACGCTACCTGGATACCAGCTTGCATCCTTCATAAGCTATGCACTCATTTTATGAAGGCTCTCAGTCTGCTTACCTTGAACAGGTAGACAGACTGAGAGACAGGCAGAATGATGCCTGTTGTCGACGCCAAAAAAAGCAAGGCACTGAGGTATCATACAAAGTTTCAGCACTCCCCTCCAGCTTGGATTAGAGCGGATGACTATACAGTGTGACTGTAACTAGCCTTTTCCTTTCTGTGCAATTTCAATTTTTTATAAATCTAACTGCCAGTAATTCTTCGCCTTGTTTTGGCACCCACAAACAGTCTACCACAAATTCTATTTGCTGCAAGATTATGTTTATTAGAAACAAACGAGCATAACAGATTGCTTTGTTTTGAAGATGTATTGCAGGTCAGCTTATCAAAAAAAAACATGGTGTTTGAACAGTGAAACACAAAGACATTGATTGGAAATGATGCATTGTGAGCAGCACAGAAAATCGAGGACTAAAGAAACAACACAAAACTGTTGCTGTCTAAATTGGAGGTTTATTTAGAAAGCCTTGGTGAAATATGACGGCCTAGATATAAATGAAGAAAATTTCTTAAAGGGCCCCTAAACATAACATCTGACATCGTTAATATTTCAAAGAAATGTGCGCATGATGTAGAGAATGCCATGACCATAGTCTGGTGAATGCGTCAGTGCTATGTGCTGCGGGAATGCCACAAATTTTAAAAAACCTCATGTACTGCTCTCCTGGCCTTTCTGGCACTGCCTCCGTGCATCACAATGTCAACAGGGTGCTCCAGGTGACCTCAGCGTTAGGAGTAAAAGCTGTCAACCAGTCAATCATCGAGGAATGACAGGGCCAACATGACGAGAGCCAATTTTGTGTTCTGAAAATGCCGGAGGGGGGGCCGCCCATTGTGCAACAATGAAGCTTTTCTGGAGGTTCCATTCAGCTATCTTCATGGGGAAAGTGATTAGGGGCATACAATGGAGGAACCTTACTTCTGCCGTGCAATGCAATTCATAGCTTTAGCTGCACTTTGTAGTGTAGTATGAGGGCACGTGTAACGAGTGTAGCGAAGGAGTGAGAAACAGTGATGGCTTATCAGTGGTTTATGAAATGCCTTTACTTGTGCTATTACTGGAGCACTGTCAAAAAATTCTCGCAGCTTACGTTCATGTACACTACAGTTCTCGCTTATAACAATCGCCGATATAACGAATTATTGGTTTAAAATGGCCGTATTTTATTGCATTTCTGATTTTCTGACCATGCCTGTTCAAACTGCATTCACATATAATGAACATAATCAATAGCACCGTACTGTTAAAACAAATATGTCAAATCCGATCGCAGTAAGAGGGTGCACATCAAGTTCTGAAGTTTGCAATTGCGAAGGGACTTGGCACATCCTCTGTCCAGTTTAGTCATGACGATGATATAACTGCAAAGATGAGTGAGTGCTGCACGTGGATTTCAGAAGCCACAAGGAAATTCACTCTTTTTCAACCATGCAAGGGTGATCATGCTTTCAAGGCATTTCTTCAGTGTGCTTCAGAACGAGGCCGTGCAGTGTATAATGGTGGTGGCCTTAGGAGACTGGCGCACATGCTCTCTCAGGTCACGTGTGCTCTGTTCTCAGTGAGACACTGCTTGTAATCTCGGAGGCTACGATGGCACTCGTTCTGGCACTGTTCTTTGCGTGGTACTGCGCTTATTTGAACCTATTTTTGCTTTGTCCATCAATTTCCTTATTGCGAGGTTAAACTGTATAAAATATGACTGCTTGCTGCCCACAAGATGGGGAAACTAGTAGTTTAGTAACACTTGCATGGTATTGTTATCCTTTACAGAAAGGTTAATTTCGTAGTAAGAGTGGGTTTAACCCAATTTTTATAACGCTTGTTCGAGGTGCAGAAATGGGAAATTATGGGGTTTTATGAGAAATCAAAGGACCTAACCTATACAATATTGTTTTATGCAAGTGTGTTTTAGTTTTACGATTACTTCTCAGAGAAAAATATACTTTCTATCTGTTGCAGGTACAGATTGGTGTGGGATTTGTGATGCCACTCAACAAGTGGCATTACATACTAAAGTGTACCTCCGAAGTCAAGTGCGCATTAGGTCTGGCACTAGGGTTGCCAGATGGCCCCAACAAAATACAGCCAAATGATCCCAATATGTAGCCCAAAGATAGCCAGACCCTAATTTTTTGTGACCCAAAAGTAGCCCAAAACATAGCCAAACGTTTGATGATGTTCTGCAGGTGTCACGGTGTAAGGATAGGTTAGGTGGGGGAACGACGCGGAGGCGGCGCCTCGTGGGGAGAGGCGAATGAAGTTCTCGTTAGGAGACCAATCGAGAGGTGGCGCGCGTGACTAGCGCCCGCTTCATTCGAGCCCGCCCTTGTCGCTGCACCTGCTTTTCCGATCCCGCACACGTGTTTGCCTTTATTCTATGTGTTAGCGCTTCGATGTTCTTTGTTGTTCCATCTACTCCATGGTGTGCTTCGCGATGGGAAATAAAGTGCTTTGTACCGTACTGCAACACGGGTTATAAGTCGGGTAAAGAGAAGTTATCACTTTTTACGCCGCCGCACGACCAAGGCAGGCTTGACGCATGGAGACTGGCGATCCCTCGCAACTGTGTAGCTTCTGAGAAAGAGTAATCTGCTTTTCTCACCCTCAATGACTTCAGAGAGGTGTTTAAATCTGCAGCTATTCAGCATACCGATAAAATGCATGACCTGAAGAAGAAGCTGGATGGCCTTATCAGTGAGGAAACCTGGGAATGCGATGACGTTGTTTGAGCGTGACTATTCTAATGGTGCAGTTGTTGACTGCATTGTGCATTATGCTACTGGATTTGTGTCACGAAAGCTTGGCACTCAAACATCCTGTACAGTTTGTAAGGAGGCTCTGGTCGGGCAGAAGGGTATTTCAAAGCTACCTGAAGCCGACTTGGTAAACTTTAAAACGAGAGGACGGCTCACGCATCCGAATGTGCATCTGTTTCTTCTTCGCAAAACATGCTGGCGAAAGGGATGTATATGATCGCATGACTGATGCTGTGCTAGAAATTTTCAGCTTCACATTTCCATGTACTGCTCATAAAGAAGAAATGCTCGCGAAGCTCTTACACTACTATGTGTGCCTGCGCATGCGTCAGTACTGCCGACAATTAAAGAAAAAGCATGTAAAAAAATCAGGACTTGCGTAAATTGTCAAAACTTGCGTGATTTCCTTTATAGGGACGAGCGCAATGTGTAATATAGTGCCTATGTATGCTATGTGACTGTAACCTTTCTTTTGTTTGTGTGTGTGGTGCGATGTACACTGTCACTCTTACCAGTGTAATTTTTCTGTATCGCAAATAAATGACATTTAAGACGTCAGCGGGTAATTATGATCCACACACATGTATGCATATTTCTCTTCAACAGGACTATGAACTAAGTCAGAATACAAAATTATACATGGCACACAGAATCAAATTTGTAGTTGTCAAAGACGCGTATGTTGACAGCAGAATAAGGTTGCAAGTGTTATAAAAGTTAATTAGCCGTTTTCTGGACAAGGATGTTGCAACTGTTTCATATGAATTCTCTCAATTCCTTAATTTTCTTTCGCGCTTATCGCCAACGCGCGACGTTATCGCCATGACAGGCCACTCGTGAGCGGTGGAAAATAATCTCGGTGTTTTAACTGTAGCTGCGCTTGACCGCCTACAAGGGGCGATCGGGGCAAGTGAAAACATTGCACACGTTTATTCATGCGATAACCAGTATCAGAGAAACTACCTGACACATGCGCCCACATTAGCCGTACACACGGAAGATCGCCCCAAACGCGCTGTTTCGACTTCGCTGCACATAAATCCGAACGCTACGTGCTTCATAAATCATGCGCGTTTATAAGGCACAGCATGAATGTGGTAAGGTCAAAGTACGTATTTTACTGCATAATTTGCTTTGTGACCGCCGCATTCGACGCCGTTGCGAGGCTTCTTCTTCACTGGGCCCACACCGTGATCGGGCCACCGGGCATAAGTTGGTAGCGCCCTCTGTTGGGGCCCTTCAGAAGCAGAGCTTTGCCGCGAAGCGGAGAGCGGCGGCATCCTCTCACCTAAACTATTCTTACACCGTGGCAGGTGTCTTATAGATGGTGCAGATGGTTCACCGCGTATTTCCGGCTCCAAAGTTACTTCCGCCGCATGCAACCAGCACAACAGTGGCCTCAAGATCTGCCTAAAGAATTCTAGTGAGAGCTGCCACTCGGACGTGGATTTGGACACCGCTTATTGTTACGAGCCGAAGGATTTCGTTTCCGATTGATTCATGACACTATCGGTATTTACTGAGCCACGTTGTGAGCTAACTTTAATTCACGCCTCGCTTTACTCCAGGGATTTTTCTACAAGTGTCGGGCAAAATACTGCCAGCTCCAGCCTCTAGGATCACCTTCAGCTGGTCACGATCGAGTGCCCAAGAGGCGGCCCGAGCTCAATGCACTTTAGAATAGTGATGCCTTTCCTAAGCATGATTCATAAAATGAGCATGTTATTTCTACCCCGCTCTCTCTCTCTCTTTCTCTTTCTTAATTTTGTATTTTTTACTCGAAAGCAGCTTGACGTTGAGTAAGCAAATGCTGCCGCTTAGCGGCACACTGGACTCTGGAGAAAACTTGAAACCTCGCATTTTCCTTGCGCGAAGAAGGGACAGCTGTGACTGCAATTCGCCTTTGAGTGCGAAAACGGAACGACCTGCTGGCCCGTAGCAGCAGAAGTGAAATAAAGTTTACAGTTTCAATTGCCACCTGGATTACGGCGCTGGCAATAACCCAGGTGGTATTAGTATCGAAGCGTTGAACTGTGCAATTTTTAAACACGGATTCCCTGGCAAGATTCGTGCAATCTGAAAACGTGTGCGTAAGTTTCAGTGAATGCAGGCACGATTGCGTGTGTTGCCCAATTTCCGAGGGGGGCTGTGTATACCTTACCTTCAGTGTGACTTGAGAAAAAATACAGAAATGTAATTCCACTGGGGAACGTACGTGCGCGGCGACGATGTTACCGTGTTTGAACTTTAGACGCAACCCCACAGCGACGACCACGACCACGCTAGAAATGCGCTTGGAGTCCCCATATAGTTGCTAACGCAATAAAAGGAAATACCTCTTGCTCAGTTACCTGTTATTTTATCATAGACAACCACTTTTGTTAAACCTAGTGAAAGCCTTCTCACGTTCCAAAAATACTCATTTTACGGGTGGTCAGCCCGCCGGTGCAGACAACAGTAAAGGAAACGAGCCCGCGCACTCTGATAACCCGTTCTTCGCGAACACAATCGGCTCGACCTGGCTGGCGCACCCTCCGTTACCGTCACTACGTCACACTAACCGAAAATGGCAAACCTTCGTTCTTACTTCTGCAAAAAGGAAACGCAATAAATATCCTATAGCGCATTCGATTTACTTTTCTTTAATAAAGACGGGGAGCCGGCAATATCTGTGTGTTTCCAAAGACTAAAAGGGTAAGAGGGGAGGAAACAGCAGCGGTCCTCCACGCGCACCGTGCCGTGGCTACCGATCGTGAGATAACGGCAGACGACGAGCGAGTACAAAGTACGTCCACCGCAAGTACGAATGTGCGACAGTGCGCCCGTGCCTGTGCCGAAGTTCGTGATCATGTGGGAGCCTCACGCAAGACCTTCACGCTACCTTAAAACATCCTCATTCTCAACTGCAATATTTTAAATTCTGAATGGCTTTATGCTTTGCAGATGCAATAGTTCCCTTCGAATGCGGAATGAATTTCGGACATTTGGTAATAGAGTAAGAAATTTGCCGAATTTCTTACTCCATTCCGAAACAACGCACCACCAGACGCTCTTAAACCCAAATATGCGTATAAAGTACAATTTACCTTTGAAAGAGGGGTCCTTCTCCAATTCCTTCTTATATGCACGGCTGTATTTCGCCCACTTGCCCATGCTTAGTTTTGAGAACGGTTTTCTTACTGAACCACGTGTGAAGCGGCAGCAGATGGCGCCGAAACCAAAACAAAAAGAGAGCTTAGCCTGGAAAGACGTGTAAACACGCCAGTGATGACTTAACGCCATCCACTCAGCGCCAACATTGCCTAAAAACACAGCCGTCGAGATTGATTACATAACTTTTTCGCAGCAATAAGCTTTGGGTTTTCATGAACCGGCGTTCCCAAATTTTGTCAGTGGTGACGTCCTTAATACAAAAATATCCCAAATATAGCCATGTAGCCAACTCGGAATTTTCGACGCCAAGCCGCGTAAAAAGTAGCCCAATATGGCTATTAATAGCCCAATCTGGCAACCCTATCTAGCACAGCACCTGTGGACACTAACACAAGCTGGGGAAAGAAGCCAGACTGGGCAGGCGTGCCGGACTATCTCCGGATCCGATGCATCTGGGAAGCTTCTGGCAAGACCAGAGAAAGTGGATGCTGTGAAGAGCAAGTTAACATTCACCTCATTTAAGAAACTTGACTGTATATCTGAAAGTTATCTGGATGAGTTAACGTTGATGTACACACAATGTCAAGAAATGCCAAAGAAAGAATGATGCAAGTGCCTATACATGTGTCTTTTTCTTAAGCCGCATATATGCACTGTCAAAGCAGCATAGGATAATTTCGAGATATTGGTTTCTTGCGAAAGCTGTCCGCAGTTTCCCCTATAATCGGTTTCAGTGATAAGCAATCAAGAAAGTCAAGTGGCTACATGTGCCTTATTTGAGCATAAAGATGAGGCAAAAATTAATACACAAAGAAAACACCTCCCACAATAATGGCATGTACGCTGACAGGGATAGTTGAGCATGACCTGTGTGAAGCTTCCTATAAATTTTCATGCCTGTCATCAGTGCCCTAAAACATCAAGGTGCTGGGCATCATACAGAGTTCTAGAACTCGCGGCCAGCCGGGATTAGAACGGATGACAACATAGTGTGGCTGTAACGCTTTGTTTTTCTGCGCAGTTTCAATTGTTTTATGAATGAAGTGCCGGTAACACTTGTACTGCCAACTTGTCTGCTGAAAATACCGTTTGCTGCTAAAATGATTTTTAGGAACAAACGAGCATAAGAGCTTGCTCTGTATTTTAAGATGCTTCCTTAGGTTTTTTTTACATTGAAGATGTAGGCTAGCTTAGCAAGGAAGCTATATGGGGTTTTAAAAGAACATTAAAACATTGTTTGCCATCATTGCAGCTAAATAAAGCATGGAAACCAGCCATGACCACGGCTTGTACATAAAAAAATTCCATGCCTACATGGCTAATGCTAAAGTTACGACCCACTTCCTCGCCTACTGCATGAGATACAGACTGCGAGCAACAGGCTAACGGTAGCAGATAACAGAGCTAGCACCTTGCAGGTCTCCTGCATGCGTTAGAGACATCTTAGGTTAGCAGCGCGACGATCTACATGGAAGCGAGAGAAGGGATAGGAAAGAGCGCTGACTTACAATTTTATTGCGCAAATAACCAAGGTTTAAATACCACGCTAAGGCTCAAAAGAAAGAAACAGAAAGGTAGCACGTGTCCAGGACTCAGCTTCCAACATACGATATGCACTCATGTGGTTAAATATTGCACTTCTTTATCGCACAGTGACAATGAAGGGGCACTGACACAGAGCTCCCCAGATTTGTGAATTTCGAGCCCTTCAATAATTTCTCTAGTATGTTTGTTTTTGTTGCGACTGACAATTTGTGTGCTATCAAATAAGGGTTTGCAACGGTCTCTGCAGTGAATACTGAGATGACCAGAGACGGAGTTGAAAACATGATTATTATGCTCCTTTAATCGTTCATTCAGACAGCATCCCGTCTGACCAATGTATTCGCGGCCGCAGGAAAGAGGAATGTTGTAAACAACACCTACAGCGCACGTGACAAAACAGTTATTATGGTTGGTTCTGCAGCAATTTTTGCTTTCTTTAGGATTACAATTGAGCGGCCTGCAGAAACTTGACAGCTTATGTGGTGCCGAAAACACATCAACACCAGCACGCCGACCAAATTTCTTGAGATGATGGGACGTGTGGATGTAAGGTATGACGGTGACTCTCTTCCTGGAAGTGGCAGAATCTGGGTTGCTAGCTTTTTCTTGCTTTTGCAAGCTTCCGGCTACTACATTAGCAGACTGCCCGGGTAGCCCGATTGCTCAAGTCTCCGGGCCTGTTTCCCGAAACTGGTTTCCATTAAGGGGTGACAGGACTTTGAAAGGGGATTAGTGAAGCATAGGCTAACGATTCCTCGCTTGATGAGCTTTGAATGGGCCAAGTTAAAAGGTAAAAGAGCTTTGCAAGCTCTGGGTTTATATATCCAGCACAGCTGGTTGTACCTAAGAGTGAGTCTGAGGTCTAAACACCTAATCGAGTCGACAACTGGCAGTTCATGGGTTAAGACAAATGGATGAAGACATTGTTGAAACAGCGATGAAGCATCACGGCAGCTACTTTCGACTGTGTCAGCATCAGTATCTAAAAGAACTAAAAAATCGTCTACAAACCTAAAAACTTTTTCCGCGAAAGACGGAAGGCGTTTGGAAAGTGCACGGCCGTGAGTGGCTAGCAAGATGTCACTCAGCACGGGCGCTATGCATAAACCGATGCAAACTCCGTCCCTTTGTAGGTACGTCTTCCTGCCGTGCACTTTCCAAACGCCTTCCGTCTTTTGTGGGAAAACGTTTTTAGGTTTGTAGATGATTTTTTAGTTATTTTAGATACTGACGCCGACACTGTCGAAACTAGCTGCCGTGATGCTTTATGGCTGTTTACAGAATGTCCTCATTCATTTGTCTTAACCCATGAGCTGCCAGTTGCCAACTAAATAAGATTTTTTGACCTCAGACATATTTTTAGGAACAACCAGCTGGCTGTATGTATAAACCCAGAGCTTGCAAAGCTCTTTTACCTTTTAACTCAGCCCATTCAAAGCTCACCAAGCAAGGAATCGTTAGCCTATGCTTCACTAATTCCTTTTCAAAGTCTTGTCACCACTTAATGAAACCAGTTTCAGGGAACAGGCCCGGAGACTTGAGCAATCGGGCTACCCGTGGAGTCTGCTGACGTCAGTAGCCGGAAGCTTGCAAAAGCAAGAAAAAGCTAGCAACCCAGATTCTGCCACTTCCACGAAGAGTCACCGTCATCCCTTACATCCACACGTTGTCCCATAATCTCAAGAAAGTTGGTCGGCGTGCTGGTGTTGATGTTGTGTTTTCGGCACCACATAAGCTGTCACGCTTATGCAGGCAGATCAACTGTAATCCTAAAGAAAGAAAACATTGCTGCAGCACCAACCATAATAACAGTTTTGTCACATGCGCTGTAGGTGTTGCTTACAACATTCCTCTATCCTGCGGCCGCGAATGCATTGCTCAGACGGGATGCTGTCTCAATGAACGATTAAAGGAGCATAATAATGATGTTTTCAACTCCGTTTCTAGTCATCTCAGTATTCATTGCAGAGACCACCGTTGCAAACTCTTATTTGATAGCACACAAATTGTCAGTCGCAACAAAAACAAACATACTAGAGAAATTATTGAAGCGCTCGAAATTCACAAATCTGGGGAGCGCTGCGTCAGTACCCCTTCATTGTCACTGTGCGATAAAGAAGTGAAATATTGAACCACATTATTTGCATATGGTATGTTGGAAGCCGAGTCCTGAACACGTGCTACCTTTTAGTTTTTTTTCTTTTGTGCCTTAGCTTAGTATTTAAACCTTGGTGATGTGCGCAATAAAATTGTTGTAAGTCGGTGCTCTTTCCTATCCCTTCTCTCGCTTCCATGTAGATCGTCGCGCTGCTAACCTAAGATGAAACTTTATCAACACTCCCGTTCAGCAACCCTTGCGTTGGAGAGTCTAGCCAAGTCGTGGCTCTAGAAATCTGACAGAAATTTGGGTGCTTGAAGAGCAGACAAATTATGCGAAATTGGAAGCAATAAGTCCTTCTGACGGAGCTTCAAATGCAGCTGCCGTATGACTAAACTTTGCAGTAAAGCCAACTTCTTGATGAGAAGAGGCGTGGCTTTGGCAAACACCTACTAAAATCCCATGCAACTCAGCAAAACAGTGTGATGCATGTGTATGCATTCTCACTGCAAATAAAGCTGCTTTGCCATGCGCGCTGGGTAGCATATTTGTGTGTAATATATGCTGCATTGTATTATTTAAAACTTGTTAAATCTTTTGCAGCAGATTTCCTTCAGTCACTTATTACTACAAATGGTTTCAAAAACAATTTAATTCTATATTTATTGCACTCTTCTTTTATGCTGCCTGGAGAAGTACATCTGGGAACATCCGATGGGGCCACCAGCGTGGTACCACCTTCAGAGCACCGGCTTGCTTCTGTAAGGAAGCACCTTTGGAACTTCACAGAAGCGGGCGCGAGGGCAAGCGAGTATGGGAGACGTGAATCGCCTTAACCTATTGCATTTTTTCAATAAAGTGTGAAGATATGGAACATATTATGGTGCCATACATTGATTCCTTATGGCATGAAAATGTAGCGGCATACTTGGCCACATGTAGATACAGACTGCACACTTTGCAAGACTCAAGCACGCATGAAGATAGCCCATCATGAGCTTCCCAAGTGCAATGGCTGCTCCTATGATTCATTACACAACTTGCATTTGACCTGATGTGCCCACTGTTATACCCAGCATCCCACCCAGCGTGCCACCATCGCCCAGCATTCCACCCATCGCCCGGCATTCTACCCATCGCCGGGCATTACACCCATCACCCAGCATTCCACCCATCACCCAGCATTCCAGCCATCACCAAGCATTCTACCCATCACCCAGCATGCCCATTACCATAATCCACCGTGATGATGGATGATGGATTCCATCATGCCCAGCATCAGGCAAATTTTCAATAGGGTTGTTACTTGAATTGAAGTAGTAAGCAAAAGAAATTTCCCCTATGTTGTCCTTGGTGTCATTGGTTGTTGGCTTCTTATGATATGGATTAATCAAAATCGGGCCACGTGGTTCCCGTTCTTCTCGAATATATATATATATATATATATATATATATATATATATATATATATATTTGAGAAGAACGGGAACCACGGGGCCCGATTTTGATTAATCCATACCATAAGAAGCCAACAACCAATGATATATATATATATCAACAACCAATATATATATATATATATATATATATATATTGTCACGGGTATAAACTATTTACAGAATATATTTACAGGAGATAGACAGCAGTTGAGAACACAGAGATGCTGTTGCCACTTCGTCCTCTTCCCCTTCGTCGACATTGTCTGTTTTCCTCACCGTAACACAACCTCCGGCGGAAAAAGCACCATCCCGGTGCTTCAGATGGGGCCATCGGGAAGGGCATAATAGGGCTTAAGCCGAGAGACGTGTACGATGTCGGGTGATGTGGAACCGGTTGGCACGACGGATGTCACTGGGATGATCTCATAGGTGACATTGGTCACTTGACGTAGAACGCGGTAAGGACCTTTGTAGCACGGAAGGAGTTTCTCGGAGAGCTTCACACGTCGGCAAGGGGACCAAAGGAGTACGAGAGAGCCTGGTGCAAAGTATGTCTCACGATGGCGGCAATTCTAAGTGTGCTTTTGAGTTTCCTTCGATGCCAACAAACGAGTACGGGCAAGCTGGCGCGCATGATCAGCGTGGGTGATGGCGTCGCGGGCATACTCGGTCTGTGAATTCCGTACCAAGGGGAGCGAAGCATCCAATGCTAATACAGGGTCACGACCGAAGAGCAAGTAAAAGGGGGAATACCCAGCAGTATCGTGGCGTGACGAATTATAGGCGAACGTGACATAGGGTAGCGCAATATCCCAGTCCTTGTGGTCGGGTGAGACGTATTTCGATAGCATGTCAGTGATGGTCCGATTAAGTCGCTCAGTAAGGCCGTTGGTCTGGGGATGGTAGGAGGTAGCGAGTTTGTGCTTGGTAGAACAGGAGCGTAGTATATCGGTGATGACTTGGGAGAGGAAAGTGTGGCCACGGTCGGTAAGGAGCTGTCGCGGGGCGCCATGGACTAAAATAATATCCCGGAGTAGGAAATCGGCAACGTCAGTTGCGCAGCTCGTGGGAAGAGCTCGAGTGATGGCATAGCGCGTCGCGTAATCAGTAGCCACAGCGACCCACCTGTTGCCGGAGCTGGACTCAGGAAAAGGGCCAAGGAGATCCAAACCCACGCGGAAGAATGGCTCAGTTGGAATCTCGATCGGCTGTAAGTACCCGGCAGGAAGCACTGCTGGCTTTTTCCGATGTTGGCAGGACTTGCAAGCATCTACGTATCGCCGTACGGAGCGCGGGAGGCCGGGCCAGTAGAAGCGGCGGCGCACGCGGTCGTAAGTGCGAGCAACCCCAAGGTGTCCGGCAGTAGGTGCATCATGAAGCTCCTGAAGCACGGTTAAGCGGAGGTGTTGGGGAACGACAAATAGAAGGGGAGGACCGTCAGGGTGAAAATTGCGGCGGTACAATATCCCGTCGTTGAGGACGAACCACCGTAACGATGGATCAGTGGGAGCAGATTGCACTCGGTCAATGAGGGTCCTCAAGGTAGCGTCATGGCGTTGCTCGTGGGCCATGTCCAAAAGCTGGGAAATGGAAAGAACACTTGCGGAAGCATCCGTGTCGGCGTTGGCGGGCCTGGGTACAGTTTAACGGGACAAGCAGTCACCGTCATTATGTAGGCGACCAGACTTATACACCACAGAATAGGAATACTCCTGTAGCCGCAAAGCCCATCGCCCAAGCCTCCCTGTGGGATCTTTTAAGGAGGAAAGCCAACAGAAGGCGTATTGGTCCGTTACAATAGAAAAGGGCCTGCCGTGTAAATAGGGGCGGAATTTTGCTACTGCCCACACAAGTGCCAAACATTCGCGCTCGGTAATAGAGTAATTCCGCTCCGCAGGTGACAAAAGACGGCTAGCGTACGCGATAACACGTTCACGGCCGTGCTGAACTTGTGCCAAGACGGCACCGACGCCGTGGCCACTGGTATCGGTGCGCACCTCTGTAGGGGCTGAGGTATCGAAGTGTCCTAGAATCGGCGGGGTGTTGAGTATGGTGGTAAGGCGAGAAAAGGCGGCGGCCTGAGAGTCTCCGCATGAAAACGGCACATTTTTCTTCACAAGAGCAGTCAGAGGGCGTGCTATGGTGGCAAAATTTTTAACAAAGCGACGGAAGTAGGAGCAAAGGCCCACGAAACTGCGGACATCTTTTTCGGACTGTGGGACAGGAAAATCTTTCACGGCGCGAATTTTCTCCGGGTCCGGTAGGATGCCAGACGCATTTACGACATGGCCAAGAACTGTAATTTCACGGTGGCCGAAGTTACATTTCTTCGAGTTGAGCTGCAGACCGGCCTCGCGAAAAACAGCAAGTACAGCTGAAAGGCGCTCAAGGTGTGTGCTGAAAGTGGGCGAGAACACAATAACGTCATCTAGATAGCAGAGGCAAGTCGACCACTTGAATCCTTGGAGTAATGAGTCCATCATACGCTCAAAGGTAGCCGGAGCGTTGCAGAGCCCAAAAGACATAACTTTGAAGTGGTAAAGACCATCAGGCGTTATAAAGGCGGTCTTTTCACGATCGAGATCATCCACAGCGATTTGCCAATATCCGGACCGTAGGTCGATGGAAGAAAAATACTGTGCCCCGTATAGGCAATCAAGAGCGTCATCTATACGAGGTAGTGGGTAGACGTCTTTCGTCGTGATGCGGTTGAGGTGCCGGTAGTCGACGCAGAATCTCCATGTGCCGTCCTTCTTCTTTACTAGCACAACAGGTGACGCCCAGGGACTTGACGATGGCTCAATGATGTCTTTCGCGAGCATCTTGTCCACTTCCGTTTTGATGACTTGGCGCTCCGAAGCTGAAACTCGGTAGGGTCGCCAATGGATGGGAGGATTATCGCCTGTATGTATACGGTGTTTGACAAGAGACGTCTGGCCCAAGGGACGGTTGTTTAGGTCGAATATATCCTTGAACGAAAGCAATAAACTGCAGAGCTGTTCAGCCTCCACAGGCGTGAGACTCGGGGCGATCATTTTCTTAATGTCGTGCTCAGTACAATTGGTAGACCGGAAACGTTCACAGGACGTGTCGACGGCAAAAGTTTCAACGCATTGAACTTCTAAAGCAATGATAGTAGCCAGGGTAATATCTTTAGGCAGAATTTGCTTTGTGAGCCCAAAATTCACCACAGGGAGATAGGTGCGATTGTCTTTGACTCTCAGTATTGTATGCGGGACAGTAACGTTGTGGCTGGGAACGATGGCAGTTATTGGAGCGGAGATGTAATCACCATCGGGAACTGGCATAGATGGCGCCATTTCGATGTATTGCAAGGCCTGTGGTGGAACGGGAACAAAATCAGTCGGTCTCAGGCGAATTTCTTGAGGTGTTGTAGGATCGTCCAGCAGAGGCAGGTCAATACGCACAGTACTTGAGGAACAATCGATGAGTGCTGAATGGGCAGAGAGGAAGTCGAGGCCTAGTATGAGGTCATGGGGGCATTGGTCAAGCACAGTGAAAAGGACGACAGTATGGCGACCGGAAATGCTCACGCGTGCAGTACACAATCCGACCACGGCCACCATGCTGCCGTCGGCGATTCGTACGACCCGAGTAACGGCAGGCGTAACAATTTTCCTCAAATGGCGGCGAAGGCGGCTGGTCATAATCGATCTCTGTGCTCCGGTATCTATGAGTGCTGTGACGGATGTGCCATCAACGTAGACGTCGAGACGGTTACGTTTCGTAAACAGCGTCAAAGGAGGATTTTGTGGCGAATTCGACATTGCAGCACTACCCCGAGGTGCCGCATTGCCTAGTTTTCCGTCTGGGATGGTCCTGGGTAGGTCGGCGAGGGCGAGCGGTGAAGCTGGGCCGAACGTGACTGGCGACGCTGAGGCGAGGGCGAGCGAGTATAGCGGCGAGGAGAGGTAGCGGCGTCGGAAGCGTCGTAGAAGCGACGGGGTGAAGAACTGCGGGGCGAACTTGTATTCCACAACGTGTTTCGAGGCGAGGACGACCAACGGCTACGGCAGTAACGGGAAACGTGACCAATTCGGCCGCAGAATAAACAGATCGGCCTGTCATCAGGTGTACGCCAGTCCGAGGGATTCCGGGCACTGTAGTGATAACGGGAACTGTACGCTGGACTGCGATAGGACCGAGGCATAGGTGCAGGGCCGGTGCCAGGACCACTCAAAGAGCAGGCGCTGGGAAGACACATATTAGCAATTTCCTGGCGAACCACGGATTTGGATCAGCGATATCATCTCAGCTGTGTTGGTCCAAGACGTCTGTTGAGGCGAGACAGGAAACGCTGCTTCGAGTTCGCGGCGCACAATGCGGGTCACGTTATCACTTGGTGGTGGCACGCTAGATTGGTCGGTTGGGTCGCTGCAAGAAGAGGTCGCTGCAGTATTTGGAAGCCGTGTGAACTGATTATGTATACGGCGGCTCTTCGCCTGCTCGAAACGGCGGCATTCCTTCATGATGGCGTCGACGGTCGATAAGTTTCTAAAGACCAGAAGGTTGAATGCGTCGTCCGCGATACCCTTGATAATGTGCCCAACCTTGTCCGCCTCTGGCATTGACGTGTCGATTTTATGACAGAGGGTGAGGACGTCCTGAATGTAGGAGACGTACGACTCGGTAGTAGTTTGGGCACGCGTGGCGAGTTGTTGCTTGGCGGCTAGCTGTCGACCGGCGGGATTGCCAAAAAGTTGTCGCAGTTTCACCTGAAAGGCGAAGCATCAATTGCGATAGCAAATTTGTAGAGAGCTGTACGGAGTAATGATATTAGCTTTATCAGCTGTATAAACTTGGACATGCAGCAGCACCGGCAACACGCAGAACTGTTGTCGACGCCGTCGGCGTTTTGCCCGCGTACGCTCAAAATGCGTGCGGCGTTGGTGACGGTTGCCGGAGCCTCTGATATAAATAGGCACTTGGTGCCGCAACTAAACGTCGCCTGCCCCCCCCCCCCCCCCCCCCATGGCCTTTCGCGCATCGGAAGGCGCGTTTGCTCTACATATATGGTGATTGTAAAGGAGGAAAGAGACGCCTACTTCTCCAGCCCTTAAGCGAGCACGGCGCAGAACGCGCGTTTGTTCTCCGCCATGCGTTCACTCCCCGTGAAAGTGCGCGCCCCTCGCGCCCTTTCACTCGCACATACAGCGGTCGGCGCGTGGCGCTGAGTTGGCGCTGAGCCGTGCTCCCTCAAGGGCTGCAGAAGATAGCGCCAACCTTTCCCTTTCCCTCAAGAACCACTTATCATGGCGCTGAGCCGTGCTCCCTCAAGGGCTGCAGAAGATAGCGCCAACCTTTCCCTTTCCCTCAAGAACCACTTATCATCGCGGCGACGATTTCATCTCCATTGACGTCATACGGAACCTCACGGCGACGGCGACGGCAGAAATCTGCTTTTTAGTGTCCATATAATTGCTATCGCAATAAAATCTGTCAAAGTAAGCAAAGTTACTCGCTTTGAAACAAAGAAACCTTACCTCCTATATACTAGGACAGCGTTTGATCTTGTGGTTAAAAGACCACTGCGGGTAACCGCGTGATGCTTGCGTCTGCGGTTACGTCAATTTAACGCCAGATTATTTAATAAAAATCGATGAGTATAGTTTTACGTTATGGGGCCCCACATCCTAAACAGAGCAGAATCAAAGTAGCCCGCAAAAGGACCTAAGCCGTAATTACGGCATGGTCACCACTGAAGCTTTGCAGGAGAATACACACAAGGTGATATCAAATATACAAATATAGTGTCCGCAATGAAACTGCAATATGGAAACTGAAATATGGTTACACTGCGTCTAAGGTAGTGGAGCAGCAGCATCAACAGCAAAAACAACATTAGGCGAGCAGCGAGGAAGAGAAGGACGACATGCAGCATCGGCACCCACTTGCCCAGTACTACCGACTCGGGAGATGCATATATCCTCCCGCACACCGTGATCTAACAAGGCGTGAGGCCGTCCAATGGCGCAAACTACAAACAGGTAGCTTCCCACACCCCCTCTTATACAGTAAAATCTTTCCGCAACAAATAACGCCTCGGTGCAAACACTGCTCAGCTCCGGCCACTCTCATACACATGGCGTGGACTTGTACGCACGACAACACAGACAAAACAAACACCCCAGTGTCGTGGGAGTCCCTCCTGCGTAGCTCCGAGCCAGCAGACCAACGTCGGCTCATCCAGCGTGCGGTGGAGGCCGCGGAATCCCAAGGGATCCCCGCCGACCTCCTCTAAGCCAGCGCAACCGGTCCTTGGACTGGTCCCCTCTTTTTGGGCGAAATAAAGAATTCACCACCACCACCACCACCCACTTGCCCTACGGCTCCCTGAAATAAACGCCTTCAATACACCAGGTAACAAAAGTTGTCGCAGTTTCACCTGAAAGGCGAAGCATCAATTGCGATAGCAAATTTGTAGAGAGCTATACGGAGTAATGATATTAGCTTTATTAGCTGTATAAACTTGGACATGCAGCAGCACCGGCAACGCGCAGAACTGTTGTCGACGCCGTCGGCGTTTTGCCCGCGTTCGCTCAAAATGCCTGCGGCGTTGGCGACTGTTCCCGGAGCCTCTGATATAAATAGGCACTTGGTGCCGCAGCTAAACGTCGCCTCCCTTCCCTCCCCCCCCCCCTCCCCCACGGCCTCTCGTGCGTCGGAAGAAGGCGCGTTTGCTCTACATATATGGTGATTGTAAAGGAGGAAAGAGACGCCTACTTCTGCAGCCCTTAAGGGAGCACGGCACAGAACGCGCGTTTGTTCTCCGCCGTGCGTTCACTCCCCGTGAAAGCGCGCGTCCCTCGCGCCCTTTCACTCGCACATACAGCGTTCGGCGGCGCGCGGCGACGATTTCATCTCCATTGACGTTATACGGAACCTCACGGCGACGGCAACGGCGACGGCGACGCCGACGGCAGAAATCTGCTTTGGAGTGTCCATATAATTGCTATCGCAATAAAACGTCGGACAGCTTCTCTTTAAGCAACTCCCAGCTGGTGAGCTCTTCCTCGTGTGTGTAATACCACGTTCGCGGTGTTCCGTCGAGATAGAACACGACATTGGCCAGCATTATGGTCGGATCCCACCTGTTTACCTTGCTGACGCGCTCATACATCTTCAACCATTCTTCTACGTCAACACCATTGCGGCCGTTGAACTTGCCGGGGTCTTGCGGCTGAGGTAGAGCAACGTACTGGGTCTTCGTAGTCAGCGATGCAGCTGCAGACGCGGTGCCTGCCGCTGAATACATGTTCCCAGGCTGGGCGAGACGTCCGCTGCGGAGCTCCGTGGCGAAGACGCGTACCCCGCACCTCTCACCAAAATGTCACGGGTATAAACTATTTACAGAATGTATTTACAGGAGATAGACAGCAGCTGAGAACACAGAGAGGCTGTTGCCACTTCGTCCTCTTCCCCTTCGTCGACATTGTCTGTTTTCCTCACCGTAACAATATATATATATATATATATATATATATATATAGTGCAACAATTGAAGCACGTAGGTAAAACATAACAGGACTTTACGGACGTTTCGGCCGGGGTCCGGCCTTCATCAAGAGTGACTCTTGTGACTCTTTTGACTCTTGATGAAGGCCGGACCCCGGCCGAAACGTCAGTAAAGTCCTGTAATGTTTTACCAGCGCTTCTACTTTTCCAACTACTTCTGTGCCGGCTCCTGTGATTCTTTGCTTCACTGATATATATATATATATATATATATATATATATATATAAGTTTTACTTGAAACTTGCTGTGAGCTCGAATTCTTATACTTCGCTTTAACGAACTCTGCTTCGCCTTTCCGGCTAGCCTGCAGCCTTGTTTTTTTAATGCGTACGCATTTCTATGCTTACCCATCAAAGGAAATCCGTACGTCGTGTCCGTCCTGTATGACGATCGCTTTGAGGATAGGGCCTGCAGCAGCGAGCAACTTCTCCTTCGTGCTGCCTCTCACTTCAACGCCAACTAAGCAGCGAGAACGCAGCGATCACGAAGCCATCAGCACTCGCCGCACTCTCTGCCCCCATCGCTGGTCACTTTCAAGCTAGTCGCCCGCGCGTCTCGCTTCAACTCGAACTAAGCCAGACTAATGGTATCGTCGAGTGCTCGACGCCATCCTACGAATCATAGTCGGGCAGATTCGGCGTGTCTCAAACTCGGAGGCAGAGGACAAGCGTGCAAGTCGAACGTCGGACTCGCGCTCGGCGGAGGAAATGACAGATGCGAAGCCACGTGACTACAGAAAAAACCCGGTTTCGAGGTGAAGCCGCGTCAAAGCCTAGCCAACGCCTCCGACGTTTCCAAGCAAAAAGGCGGACGCGCGGATGCGACCGTTCGGTGTGACGCCGGAATCCAAGGGACCGTCGCCAACAACTCCGCAGATTCTTTTTGTGTCAATGATTGCGGACAGTAAGTTTTATTGTGATAGCAATTATATGGACACTCCAAAGCGGATTTCTCTCGTCGCCGTCGCCGTGCTGGTTCCGTACGACGTCAACGGCGATGAAATCGTCGCCGCGCTCCGGACGCTGTAGGTGCGAGTGAAAGGGCGCGAGGGACGCGCGCTTTCACGGGGAGCGAACGTACGTCGGAGAGCAAACGCGATTTCTGCGCCAAGAAGGGCTGCAAAATTAAGCGTCTCTTTCCTCCTTTACAATAACCATATATAGAGAGCAAACGCGAGTTTTTCCGTCGCGCGAAAGGCTGTGGGGTGACGGGAGACAGAGAGGGCAGGCGACGTTTAGCTGCGGCACCAAATGCGTATTTATAAAAATAGCTCGACGAGTGTCCCATTCTGATCCCGTCGAAAACTTCCGAGCCGCCCCCAGAGGCACCGGCAACAGTCACCAACGCCGCGCGCGTTCGGTGCGAACGCGGGCAAAACGCCGACGGCGTCTACAACAGTCCTGCGCGTTGCTGGTGCTTCTGCATGTCCAAGTTTAGACAGCTGATAAAACTACTATCCTTACTCCGTATACCTCTCTACTAATTTGCTATCGCAATTGATGCTTCGCCTTTCGGGTGAAACTGCGACAATTTTTTGTTAACTACTACACCAAACCTCTGTGTGAATAATTGAGCTGCTGCAAAGTGGTTGTATTGCACTTACATTGTTGCCGGAATTTCGTGCCTCTGTCATTAGTTGAAAATAATGAAATTCTGGGGGTTTACTTGACAGTGTCACGATATGATTATGCAGGATGCCGTAGGCGGTGGACTCGGTATTGTGACCACGTGTTTTTTTTTTACGTGCCTGTCATTAGCAGCGAGCCTCTTTCATTACGGCTACGTAATGAAGGATACTGTTCAAATCGTGTATATGTGTAAGCTTAACGCTAGTGCCGACAAACAATCTTTATTGAAACAATCAGATTATCGAAACGGTTTAGCGTAAACAGTTGATTTGTGGTGGCGCAGCGGCCCGTGAAAGTAGCGAGCGTCGCAGCTACGCCCTGACAAAGTTATTGACGCAAACAATTTAGCGCTGACATGTTTTTGCTAACTGGGCTGACGATGCTCGCCAACCGCTGATTTTATCAGGCGTGTGCACTTGCGCTGTATATGTCGTTTTGGGGGAAAAAACGGCTGTAGACATGAATTCCCAAAGATATGATGAAAAGGTTGTATATTTTACCATGGCTTCACTGCACTAGTTCTTAGATTATGAGCAATGCGCATGACGTCAAATTCTGCATGTAAGTTACAGTCGTTCTGCGTGTCTGTCTTGTTCCACATATGGTACGCCAAGCAGTAGCAACCTGCCAAGGAGCTCACCGATACCATACCTGCAGTCAGGCTGTAGCACTCCTACTACTGGTAACTAAGAATTAATGCGAAGCAACAGCCATGAATGCTGAAAGTGGAGGTGTCGGGATGTCGTCATGTCTTGAAAGTACTTTGAATAGTCTTTGTTTCTTGGAACCTAGCTTAAGTTGCCACTTGTGCAAGCCTCAAGCTGCCACTTACACATCAGGGCACACTGAGCAGAGTCAAACAAATAACATGTTAATAGGTCTAGATTTTGTTGCATTGCGCTTATATTCTACAAGGCATTTGCCTGGGAGGCTGAAAGTTCATATGTCAGAATAGCCATTTGAAAGGAAATCGTCGCCACGCGCCGTATGCTGTATGTGCGAGTGAAAGCGCGCGAGGGACGCGCGCTTTCACGGGGAGCAAACGCACGGCGGGGAGCAAACGCGACTTATTCCATCGCGCGAGAGGCCGTGTGGGACGGGAGGGAGGGGAGGCGACATTTAGCTGCGGTACAAAATGCGTATTTATATAAAAAGGTTGCTAGGCGAGAAGGTGGTAAAGACTTCTGACGCTGCTCGACGAGTTTCCCGTTCTGATCTCGTCTAAAACGTCCGAGCAGCCCCCAGAGGCACCGGCAGCAGTCGGCCACGCCGCGCGCGTTCCGTGCGAACGCGGGCAAAATGCTGACAGTGTCGACACAGTTCTGCGCGTGGCTGGTTCTGCTACACGTCCAAGATTATACAGCTGATATAACTACTATCCTTACTCCGTACACTTCTCTACTAATTTACTATCGCAATTGATGCTTCGTCTTTCGGGTGCAACTGCGACATTTTTTGCTAAATACGCTTGGCCCATTGAAAAATCCAGTTACTGCTATATATATATATATATATATATATATAATATATATATATATATATATATATATATATATAGACGGTTACACTAAGTGCAAAAGCGTGGACATGCGTGCCAATTGTTTTTATATTTAACAGACATAGCTCTGTTTATGCATCACATGGTGAACCATGGGAGCCCGAAAAATTAGTATTTGAATTTGCATTTATTTATTGCAACTATATAAAATCTCAAGATGATACAGGGGCAAAAGGCAGTGAGTGCCCAGACGTCGTTGATCCCGCTAGTAGCAGCAGTGCAGCGAACATAAAAAATGCCTATTTGCTAGCGAATTTCAGTAATTCAACAAAGAATCGTACATGGTATTTAGGTCTACAGCACGAATGTATTGTTACTGAAGGTAATAGTATTGTCGAGGTTATACACAAAGAAGTACAATCAACATAAATGACTTGCAATATTTACAAGAAAGAAAGACAGCAGATGTGGGCAAACTTGGATAATTACAACAAAATTTCCAGCGCAGCTGTTTCTTTCGAACTATTTCAATAAAATTTTCAGTTTCCTGTAATTATATTGCATAGATTAAAACGTAGCCCTATATGTCTGTTCCGTTTAAAACCTTGCCCGCATGTAATGCTTGGAGTACTTACGGAACGTTTTAGAAAAAACCCAGTAATTCAATACCACACACGTTCCTTCGCCATAACATTTACCAAGACTACTTCATCCAACTTCATTTAACTTCGTACAGAGAGTTTTCACGGCATATCACAAATTTTCGCTAAATTTGTCTTGGGGCGCTACAACGTAAAATGATTCCAAACTGCTGTGATTCCAATTTCTGCAATCAGCCTCCACGATTGGTCAAAACATTTTTGGGCCACTCCTAACTTCGCCTGTCTTTCACGCGACATCACTAAAACCGCGATAGCTCCCCATCTGATATAACGTGTACGCAATGACTATGCATGATTAAACCGCACAAATGAAAAATAATCATTCCTGGTGCGACGCCTTTTCACCATAAGCCCTCTGCTATTGGTCCAATGTTTTCTGGCTACGCCCACTTCGCCTGTCTGTCACGCGACCTCACAAAAGCGCGAAAACTCACCACATCAAAGTGACGTGTACGCGAAAAAAATGCATTAATATGCTGAACAAAACTGAAAATTTTTCTGCATAGCCACAGACGGCCCGTTCCGAAAGGGATATGAGATGCTGCCCGCCGATCGCTCAGACCCTCGCTACTCGCACTGCCGGTGAGCATGTATCTATTTGCGCATGATAAACCTTATTGCGTGGCAGTAAAACGTGTTCGAGCCCTTTCGGCACGTATACGATATCGCTCTGCCAACTCTTCCTTGCTGAGAATCCATTTTAGCGGCATTCTTATCCTTCCTTTGCACGCCGCCGTGATTTTCGACCAGCCACCGCAAGCTATGTAAGGCGAAACGGACCAATCGGAGAAGCCGGCGCCAACCTCTTCATGCGGTTATCTATTTTCACTGTGCTGGCTCGGCCCCATCGAAACCCTCTCCACTAGAGCGTGCTCCTCGCCTCTTGTCAGCCAATTAGATAAGAAAAACCGCTGAGTGTAGACAATGTTATTGGTTTTGAAAGCGAACAAAGGCGACCTGCTATAAACGAGGAGAGTGTTTGATTGGGTTGTTCAGACAACGCTGCGGGTCAGCGCCCGATGCTTATGTCGGTGGGTACGATAATTTCACGTCAGAAGTTCGGAATCAAAACAGTTTGGAATCATTTTACGTTATAGCGCCCTTGGTCGCGTTTATAGTTCTGTCAGGACAGTGGCTCAATTCTGCCCCGCTCATTAGACAGGTTCATAACACTCTAGAATGCTTCCATACGTAATTTATTGTGAAAGCCCTAATTACTCATCTATTTTCAAATTTACCGACACATCAAACATTACCTGATCCTTAGAGTCACAAAACATAAAGAAGCTGTTTCCTTTAGTTCAATGACGACACCAGGCGAACCAAATATATCGCGCATGAAAAAGTAAAAGAAAAATAATGATTGTTCAATAAATGATTGTAACGCTTCTAAATAAGCCATAAACCTTAAAACATTGTGACACATTGTGCTTAAAATGCTGCCTATTCCGTCAAAGTATAAAATATCTGAAACGCAGAGTTCTTTCGGGCCATTGAGAAACTATATAGCTAGTAACAGCTGCGTGATACTTTCTAATACTGCTGACAGTTTTTTAAAGCTGTATTTGATCAACACGCATTTACCATCGCACATAAACTAGACGTAATGTTCCCCTTATGTTCGCAAAATTTGATCTCACTTGTAGTTGTAACTATGACATCGCAGCCGTCTATTCTATTGGAAAAGGTGAATTTAGCCTACTCATTTAAAACATTGCCTACGTATTGCCAATACCATGGTCCTAATTTTATCCAGATATAGACATGTAGCCATGTTTAGCTCACCGACAATATCGAAGAAGCTACGCGTCTCGTATGATGCACGAAAACACACGGATGAACGGGTGTTTAGTAATTATCTGCAACAAGTACAATTTAAGCAGGAAAGTGACAGTTTCGCAACGCATTGCGCTTAAAATTCTCCCTGTTTCACGGAATTTGAAGCCCGTATATCGTGCGATTGTTTCAGGAGTCTGGAAAACATGTCGACTAGCAGCAGTATGACACTCTAAAACACTTGAATTATTAACTTTCTACAAAGGCTGTAATTAACCTACACAGAATAAACATATATCGCTCGTCACTCAGAACAGTGCTTCGTACTTTGAATAAATATAAACACCATACCACGCATAGTTTACCGAGGATACCGGGGGTAACAACTACATTTCCTGTATAACGCTTAAAGATTGCGAGAAAGCAACTGTGCAGTAACTGATTTTCGAGCACTTAAGCAACCAGCATAGTTTTCGGTCCACGTCACCAAAAAGTGCCCCCCCCCCCTCCCTTTCATTTGTTCAAAACATGAAGCATCTGCTGTTATTGCTCCTGCCGGGAAACAAGCAATAGTGTAGCTTTTATGTAGCAACGGCCTGAAAATGAAATCGACAAAATTAGAAGTGACACATGCCTTCTTAAAAAAATTCAGTTCAGTGTTCGATTGGTATCGAAATAGCTCTGCACCTTCGACCAAGGTCATTTTCAGGACCATATCGGTGCTCAGGCATAGTTAGACAATGAAGTTCTACACTTAGACCTGTAAGTGGTTTCATTAGATTTTTGATGGTGATAAGACACTCAGATTGCAACGCTGTCAAGGGTATCTCTGGACGGAGATTCAACAGTTGCAGCATTGGATAATTAAACGACTTCATGCCGTAAGGCACATCAATCGTTGGGCGTGGCCAGTTAAAATACTTTTTCCCTACCTCTCCCATCGCCCACAGGTTTAAATATAGCAAGCCGTTTGTGCTTTCAAATACGGTTAGCCATTCCTAAAAAAGTGGGCATGATGCAAGTAGCGCAAGCGGAAATTTGTTACGGCGGGATCAAACTGTCCAGCGCTAGGCCTTCGCCGCAATGATAGCGTTTAAGGCGAATCCCGCACGTCACCATACACGCTGGCCAAACGAAGATTTAGCTTTAGCTGTAGTTTTGTTAAACTTTCCAGTGCACAGACGAAAGTGCCCGCCTTAAAAAGTGTGTGTGTGTGTGGGGGGGGGGGGGGGAGTGGCATACTTTGCCCCCCCTCCCACATTTGACAGTGGGCTGCCCCCATCCCCCCCCGGTAGATACGCATATGTCTGCTCAGCTGTCCGCTGTTCTGGTCTTCCTTGCACTTTTTGCGCTCGCCGGGAGCAGGCACGAGCAAGCGGCTGCGACGGAAAGTCCAGCAGAACGATCATGGCGTCACGTGCGCTTCCGTCACTTGGAGACTAGGGAAAAAGGAAGAGGGGGAGAACAGGTTGGCGCTACTTAACTGAGCTTACGCTCAGTTAAGTAGCGACTAATTAGCGTGAAGCTTAATTGAGCTTACGCTCAGTTCAGCTTCACACTCCGGTCGGAAACAGTATACGTTGTGTCGCTGTGTGCAGTGCCTCGAGGAAATGCATCTAGATGTACGACAATACCTGCTTTTCTGTTTCTGCGCATGCCACATCAACCGAATAATAGCGAATATATCATGTATCAAAAATTGGAGAGTTCGAATTGCCTCGCACAAGGCACTACGGGTAATAAAATCACCTTTATCACTCATTGTATGAGTGCCTCAGTGCAACAGTTGCCCCGCCGAGGGAAGGTGGGGGGGAGGCTAGCCCTTCCTTAAAAACTGAATAGCCGTCCCCCCAACGGGTCTTTTACAAGGGGTCTTGGGTTAAGAAGAAGGATGGCAACGGGCGCTTTTCCGTCGATTGCCTACATCTGAATGACATCACGCGCAAAGATCACCCGCTGCCACGCCTTGATGACGCCTTTGAATGCCTGCACATAGCCAAGCACTTCTCATCCATAGACCTTCGCTCTAGTTACTGGCAGATCTCTGTGGATGACATGGACCGCAAGAAGACCGCTTTCGTAACACCGGATGATCTTAATCAATTCAAGGTTATGCCGTTAGGTCTTTTCTTGTGATACCAATTATATGGACACTTCAAGCGGATTTCTGCCGTCGGCATCGCCGTCGTCGTTGCCGTCGCCATGACGGTCAGTATAAAGTCCAAGGGCGATAAAATCGTCGCCGCGCGCTGTATGCGCTTTCACGGAGAGCGAACGCACGGCGGAGAGCAAATGCTACTTCCGTCGCGCGAAAGGCCATGGGGGTATGTATGTGAGGGAGGGGGGCGACGCTGTGCTACGGCGCCAAATGCGTATCTTGCAACCGGGCGCAAGGGGAACTGGCGACGCAATCTCCCACGCGAAAGGAGCAAAGCGGGAAAGCAGCGCGGGAGGGAGGGGGGGGGGGCGGCTTCTACTCTGCCAACAAATGCGTTCTTGTACTTTGCGCCGGTACGGCATGTCGGTGTTGTCGCGCGCACCGTATCTTGAAATGCGCTGCGCTTTCGCAGCTCAGTTTCCATTGGCGTGATAGACCGCACGAACCTTCGCTAGCTGCGGCGCCCGCGCTCTCCCAGGCCAGCGTTTTGACAGTGGTTGTCTGTGGTCATGGAGTGTGATCTATTCATGTTTGCTTGTGCGCGCTGACACCACGCCTTTTAATTCTGTTAGGAAGCGAATGTGTCAAGTTTATGCAACCGAAAAAACTACTATCCCTACTCCTTATATATCTCTACTAATTTGCTATCGCATTGATGCTTCGCCTTTCGGGCGAAACTGCGACATTTTCTTTAATACCCTGGCAACTTTCGAACGACTGATGGCCTGTCTACTTCGGGGCTATATATAGTCCACTTGTCTATGTTATTTAAACGATGTGATAGTTTTTTTCGCCCTGATTTGCGAACCACCTTATGCGTCTGTCTGCCATTCTTGCTGTATTCCGACGTGGTGGTCTGCAAGTCAACTTGCCAACACGTCGTCAGATTACGTTTCTCGGCCACCTTGTCAGTACCGCAGGAGTTCAACCCGCCCCTGACTAGATTCGCGCCGTCCAAAACTTTCGAGTACCGTCATCCACAGCAGATGTCAGAATCTTTAGACTATGCTCCTATTTCCGTCGCTTCAAGAACTTTGCCGACACTGCACATCACCTGGCCGACCTACTCAAAAACGATATTTTCTTCTAATGAGGCCCTGCGCAAGCAGAAGCCTTCGCCGCCCTCGTCCGCTTGTTTATGACTCTTTTGCTGACTCACGACAACCCAACTGCTGCTAGTGAAATTCACACAGATGTCAGCAGCCATGAACTAGGACGTCTTCTCGTTAAGCAGCAGAAAAACGCAAAGCGGGTAATTTCATACGCTAGCTGCCTTCTCTCGACCACAGAGCGGAAGTTTTCTATCACGGAACGCTAGTGCCTGGCGTTGGTTTGGGCAGTAACCAAGTTTCGCCCTCACTTATTTGGCCGCCCCTTTTTCGTTATCACTGATCACCATGCCCTGTGCGGGCTCTCATCGCTGAAAGACCCGGCTGGACAACTGGGTCGGTGGGCGCTGCGGCTACAAGGATACAGTTTTACTGTTCTGTACAAATCAGGTCATTTACACCATGATGCCCACGACATCCATGTTGGCGTCCTAGCCATTTCATACTTCCATAACATTAGCAATGAACAATGCCGTGATGACTCTCTACGCCTCCTCATCAAATGGGTAGCTTCTGTGCATCCAGAACCCGCTATCAGCGCATTCGTGCTTCGTGACGGCGTTCTGTACCGACGCAATTTTCGCCCTGACGGCCCGGAACTTTTTCTCGTCCTACCTCGACATCTTCGGGTAGAAGTTCTTGAGCAGACACCGCCGGCCACCTCGGGGTCTCACGTACCTACGACCGCGTACGGCACGGGTTTTACTGCCCCACAAGTTTCGCTCCGTGTGCTGCTACGTTGCTGCCTGTGCAAACGACCTGCTGTATTACCTGGTGGACGCCTACAGCCCATCGATGTCCCTTTCGAACCATTATTTCGCGTCATTGTGGATCTCCTAGGCCCCTTTCCTACGTCTAAAACCGGCAACAGGTGGGTCGCTGTCGCGACTGACTACTCGACGCGGTACGCCATCGTGGAACCATTGCCAGCAAGCTGATCTACGGACATTGCGGATTTCCTTCTTTATGACGTCAAAGTGCATCACGGCGCACCGAGGCATCTCCTCACTGATTGCGGCTGCTCCTTCTTCTCCCGCGTTGTCGAAGACCTCCTTCGTTGCTGTTCTGACTGCTGTGCACAAACTATCCACCACATATCACCCGCAGACCAAGGGCCTAACTGAGCGGCTCAACCGGACGTTGACGGAACTGCTATCCATGTACGTTTCTCCGGACCACAGTGACTGGGATGATATGTTACCCTACATAACATTCGCATATAATTCGTCCTGTCACGAGAGCGCTGCGTTTTTCTCTATTTTATCTGCTGTTCGGCCGCCCCCCAACTTTGTTCATCGACACACTCCATCCACCCTCCATACATTCCAATTGAGTATGCCCGCGACATCATCACCCGGGCTCACATAGCTCGCCAGATTGCCCACTCACGGCTCACTGCCTCACAGGTTGCACAGAGGGCAAGGCACGACAGCCGCCAACGGGAGGTTCATTTCTCCCCTGGGTCTTAGGGGAGAAATGAACGTAGGTTACATCGCCGAGTGGGCGCAGGGTCTTACGAGACCCTGCGCCCGCTCGGCGATGTAACCTACGAAGTATCCCCGCTGTACTGTCGTTCATAGTCAGTCCCTGTGCTTACTGATGTTGTCCACGTGCCTAAGCTAAAGCCCTACTTCCCGGCGATTTCGCCCCCATAAACGCTATCGCCGAGACAGCAGCTTAGCGACCGCGGCGTGATGTTACGGAGAAGTAGGGCATAACTGTGAACACAGACGACCATTTGGCGAGAAGAGCATGCGACTTTTCGGGCAGCCGCCTTACCTACACAGTGTTGCTGCAACTTGTATATATTTGCAAATACACCTACGCTTCACTAGTTCTCCCCCGGGTCAATATATATCATGAACAAGCTTAATCCTTGTAAATTATAAATATACATGCTGTAAACAAGTAGATAAATGATTTAGAAATGCATGTCCAAGAACACGCATGAGACATATGGTTCTCCCTAATTATGTCTCAGTTGTGACCATATTTAAAAGAAACTACAGCACTTACTGCATTGTAGCTTGCTCAGTAGCTTTGGGACATATTTAGCCTAGACGTAGGTAAGAATGTTGAATTCTTTCTTTCTGAGTCATTTGCTTTTGAAGATTGCCAAATGTTGCAACTTCTGCTGTGAACAGCTAGCGATCTGTACGCTAAAATAAACTGAATGTTGCTGAAAATATAGTTGAAAGAATTTTCATTTAGGACGCAAAATTAAATTGATGTGACGCTATTGGTTCTCTTTGGGACCGAAATTAAGCTATATTAAGAGTTCTGGTCCCACCTGTGCCCATTTTTCGAGAGGGTACTAACGCTGCGAAGCTGCGGTTTTGGATTAGACATTCAGAAGCCGGAATTCAAAATATAAACGCGCAATTTCAATAAAACAGAGAAACGCTGGGTCGCACGTGTGAATTAATTTTTTTCCCACTGATAATATCAATGGAGTCAACGTAATCATGAAACCGCACAATAACCTATTGACGCGTACCTCAAGTAGCAGCAGCTATGGTCATTTGTTATTGTAATACATTATAACAACAGCGACTAATTGCAAATATCGAAAAAAAATTATAAACTTTCGCATATGCATACAAAAGTTTCCCCTAGCGCCACTTACACGACAGCAACAAAAGTTCTGAATCGGGAAGTTCAGAGTTTCTCCTAGTGTGGCGGGCCAAAAGATTTCACCTCAGGAACGAGCGTAAAAAACTTTTCCACAGAGGGTTTCCTGGGCGCCCACATATTACCGTTTCAGTCATCGTGACTTGTTACAGGAACCCTTCGTTGAGGCATGGCCAAGGCTGTGAGACGTGCTGTTGTTCCGTAGTTTTGTCGCCACGGCGAAAGCACGTGCCAGCCAGGCATCAGCAGAGCCGCCGGCGTGGCCTAAGAGGGCAGGAGGCCTCGCCATGGTGCGCTGAAATTCCTTTGTGAGGCTTTTATTCAGTCGACCTTGTAGGTGGCGCGATTACCGTAGCACAATAAGGGGAAGCTTCCCCTTCTTTTTTTTCCTTGTCTGACGTATCGCATTGGAATGGAGTTGTATTATTCAAACCGTTTATTGTGATGCAGTTGGCTCGAAGGACAACTTGCAGTTAAAGTAGCGCTGGAGGATCACTGGGCCTACCCGACAATCAAATAAACAGACATCGAGATGCCAATGTATTCGTCTCCATTATGTCAGCTTCCCTTCGCCCTGTCATTGTATGCCGAATTTCTATCACACCCGCAGATAATAGACGACCAGATGTCGTTGAACACAATCCAGTGCCCGTGCTCGCCCTCCTCATAGGGTAAGGAAAACTGCTACTTTCACTGGGTTTTGTAGAAATAATGAGATAATGAACGTGCTGCAGGGATTAGGAAAGGTACATGCTGTAGCACTTAACGCGAAGTAACGCGAGAGACTGGAAAGAACGAAATGCACCCCATCCACATAACGTGGTGTCTACAACTGGACCAGTGGGCATTTTTCGTTTATCTAGCGTGCGTAGTGGTTGCCCGTGAGAGAACCTAGCACAGGCAGCCTTGTGTATATGCCGAGTTTGTGCAAGCCATGGGGAATTCTCAAGAAAAGCATCAGGAAGGCTCACAAAGACTCGTATGAACAGCGGTGTTACGGGGCTGGGGTCCCAATGGCATTGCGCAACAACTAACGGGGTCACCTGCAAGAGTACTGCAGGCATCTTGAAGCGCTGAGAAAACAAGGAACTGTGTCAAAAGGTTAGCGAAGATCCTTTGAGACGAAACCTATTTGAAGGAAATGGCCACCAGCAGCCTCGCTGCAAGGACTTCTTGATGAAAGATTCAAGGCGTCATTACGGCCCGAACTGTCAAAAACTCGGCATGCGCCTTGAACAATTCTCCGAAAAAGAACCAACAATTTTGAAAAGCCTGCAGGTTGACAAAATACGGAGGCTTGAAATTGAGGAACAGGCTGGAAGACAAGCGGATAATTCCATGTGGCATGTAGAAATACAAATAAAACTAAATGCATCCAATTTTAACGCAGTGTCTAGAAGAAAGTCGACGCCGTCTGACGCACTCGTGAGAACCCTACGTTACAAAGATAGTTTGACAAGTGCCGCTCTTGAGCATGGTAAGCAGCAAGAACAAGTCTCAGTGCAGTTATATGAAGAAAAGATGGAACTCGCGTGCAACCACGTCGGTTATTTGGTGATCAAGAGTATGGTTTCTTGGCAGCACCTCCCGATGGATTAGTTGGGAGTGATGGTGTCTTGGATGTCAATTGTCCTTTCACAGTGGAAGACACGGAACTACGTGTGGTTGCTGAAAAATTCAACCAGAAAAGCGAAATCCTCGAACCACCCGCACTAAGCAATTCTCAGAGGTACTACTATCAGGTGCAAGGCGAACTAACTAAATATCGCCAAAAGAAACTTCCGTAACTTTCTTGTCTGCACATCAAAAAGGTACAGCGGGTCAAACGGGAAGAAAGCCTTTGGAAATTGAAAATGCCTCCTTTTCTCATCCCATTTTACAAAGACTGCCTGCTTCGCGAAATTGTAGATCCAGCATTACGCGCAGCATGCCCAACCGCTGGCCATAGGGGAATGAGCGAGTGATTGAATCACACCGAAAAATCTAGGACACTGCAACGAAGAGCAAGGCGGCAAGCACAGTGGACTCTCCGACCTTCGCCGCTACCTCAAATCGCAGGCTTGGTGTTGCGTCTACCCTGTGCTCTAGAGGAGCTATCACTCGATATCACTATACATAGTGCGCTCCTTTATCAGTGTTCAGGAACAGACGGCTTGTAGCTTTCTGTTCAGGAACAGACGGCTTGTAGTCGTTTGAAGAATAGAAAAGAAATCAAGGTACGACCGCGCGAGCCGTCTGTTGTAACAGCTCATTTCATCTATTTTATTAATTCTCACCTTGAGGGTCCGAAGGCATTACACAAGGGGGGGGGGGGTCACAATACAAACATATGTAAGAGTGGTTACCTACAAAACAACCATAAAAACAAGCATTGCTGATGTTATAAAACTTGAAACAATCAAGCAAAAAGTCTCACTTTCTCCCGAAAGGCGAAGCGTCAATTGCGACAGCAAATTAACAGAGAGCTATAGAGTAAGGATAGTAGTTTTATCGGCTGTATAGACTTGGATACATTCGCTTACTAACTGAATTAACAAGCATGGTGTCAGCGCGCACAAGCGAACATGAATAGATCACACCCGATGACCGCACACAACCGCTGTCAAAACGCTGGCGTAAGCAAGCGCGCCAGCAGCAGCGAGCGAAGGTTCGTGCGGTCTGTTGCTTCAACGAAAACTGAGCGGCGAAAGCACAGCGCATACAAAGGTAGGAGCCGTGTTCCAGATCGATTTTAACATACGGTGCGACGACCGCCCGCAGCCGCGCTAAGTACAAGTACGCAGTTAGTTGCTCGCAAGAGCAGAAGCCGCACCCCCTGCCTTCCGCGCTGCCGTCCCGCTTTCCTCCTTTCGCGTGCGAGATTCCAGTTCGCATTGCGCCCGGCCGCAAGATACGCATTTGGTGCCGCAGCACAACCTCGCCCCCCTCCCTCCCTCCCATCCCCCACGTCCTTTTACGGAACGGAAGACGACACATTTGCTCTCCGCCGTGCGTTCGCTGCCCGTGAACGCGTGCTTTCACGCGCACATACGGCATACAGAGCGCGACGACGATTTTATCGCCCTTGGACTTTATACGGAACCTCACGGCGATGGCGACGACGACGCCGACGGCAGAAATTAGCTTTGAGTGTCCGTATAGGTGCTATCGCAATACAATTACGAAATCAAAGAAGCAAGACGGCAATACATTCGCGAACAACACCAACAAAAAATAGGAAAAAAGGCACTTGGTGGTGCTTTTTTCTTTTTTTTTTGTTGGTGTTGTTCGCGAATGTATTGCCGTCTTGCTTCTTTGATTTCGTAATTCTATTGCTCATTAAATTTAATTGTTCATTAAAGTTTTACATCCATCCATCCATCCAACTAGGTGGCAGGGTTGACTAGGATAGACTATTCCGAGTGGTTTAAACGGGCTCTTAAGCGATGTACACTGGGAACAGAAAGTTATTGAAAGTGATTCGAAAAGTATTCACGAACTTTTTTGCGGTCGATACAGGTAACGAAGTGGTCAGGGTTCGCATTCCAGAAAATGATTGTATCAGGAAAGAAAGAAATGGCCATGGCCGATGAGCGGCCGGTAAACGTGCTATGGCAGAGCTGTGACTTATGCGAGATGAAGTTCGCAATGATGTTTTAAGAGGGTAGTTCCTTGAGTGTTGATTGTAAAAGAAGGAGTGAAGCAAACAAAGACGTGATATGATCCGGCGTGACTTCAGTGTTGGCAGACCGATTGCTTGCTTCAAGGAAGTGACATTTGTGTACCGTGAATATTGTGAAGTGATGAAAGAGGTGGCTGGCTTTTGAACGGATTCCAATCATGAGGCTAGGTAATATTAAGATGGATGCCAGACAGCGCAAGCAACTTCGACCTGTGGACGGACAAATGTCACGTATTCCAACTTTTTTACTTCTGGGGATGCCTTTTGTAAATTTCTTTGTAGATACCCGAGTGGGCTCGCAGCTTTGTCACGTATTGTTTCGATATATGCTATCCAAGAGACCGATAACGTCAGTAAAAGACCCAGGTACTTGTAAATTGAAGTGGTGCTCATGTTGACAGAGCTAATGCGATAAGTGGACTGAAAGGGACTGCGATTTCGAGTAAGAGACATTGATTTGCATTTCAATAAGTTAACAGGCATGTGCCATTTTTTGCACCATGGGGAGATGGTATTGAAGTCACGCTGCAGGTAAAGAACATCCTTAGAGGAGTTAACAGTGTTGTAAACGACGCAGTCGTCTACGAAAAGTTGTAGTTTGCAATGTATGCTAGTAGGCAAGCCGTTCAGATAGATTAGAAGTAATAAAGGGGACAGACAGGCGCCTCGATGGAGGCCCGAAGTCACATCGGTAAAAGGTGGAGGAGTAGGAACAAACTTTTATTGTGGAACCAGCACTTTAAGATGGCCGGGCCTAAGCCTCCCATGAGGGTACGTCGAGGGCTTGCCTCGCCGCCGCCTCACGGGCGTGCTGGGTCGCCCAGGTTTGGCCGTCGAGGGCAGAGCGCCGCAGAGCCTCACGCAACCTCGACGAGAGGGTCGTGGTGTTAATTTGTGTGTACTGTGCTGGGCACTCCCACAGCATATGCGGAAGCGTAGCCGGGTGAGCGCCACAGCACCGGCAGTTGGGGGTACTGTAAACTTCAGGGAATATAAGGTGGAGGCGGGCGAGTGAAGGGTACGTATTTGTTTGTAGCAGACGCAGGGTGGTAGCCTGCGCCCGGCTGAACTTGGGGTGAGGTGGGGGGAAGGTTCGGAGACTAAGGTAAAATGCCTTAACGAGATCGTTATAAGTAGTCAGATTGTCCTTGGTGTCCAACTCGTCTCCAGTGTCTCCGGCGCGGTTGACTAGGCCTCGCGCAATGGAGTGGGTGACCTCGTTGAGGTTGGGAAGGTGTGGGTGGACAGGGCACGCGTGGGCCGGGATCCATGTCAGGGAGATTATGCTTTCTTTAAAGTGTGGTGCCCGGCGGAGATTACGAAGAGCTTGAGGAGAAATACAGCCTTTGCTGAAGTTAGTGACGGCTGAGCGAGAGTCACACACGATGGTGTGACTGGTGGGATCTAGAGTGGCCAGGGCGATGGCCACTCGTTTCGGCAGTGGGGGTGGTGACGCTGGAGGCGTGGTGTAGGACTTCATCGCGTGTGGCGACGGCCACAAATCGTGTGCCATGGGAATATTGGGCTGCATCAACAAATGTAACGCCAGGTACATGAGCAAGGGCTTTTATCATAGCTCTGGCCTGAGCTTGGCGCCGGGCCCTGTTATATTGAGGGTGCATATTTCTAGGGATAGGGTCTGTGTAGATCCAGCTGCGGATGTCAGTCGGGATCGATTGTTTTGGACCCTGTTGCTGATGGTAAGTGAAGCCAAGCGTAGATAGAATAAAGCGTCCCGTTTCAGTAAGGGTGAGCCGTTCAAGCTGAGAGCGTTGTTGTGCTTCAATGAGTTCGGCAAGGGTGTTGTGAACTCCTAGTTAGTTGAAGAGTTCAGTACTGTTGTAATGCGGGAGGCCAAGTGCTTGCTTGTAGACCCCTCGTATGAGGGGGTCGAGCTTATTTTGTTCAGCCCGGTACCAGTTGAGGTACGCAGCAAAGTAGATAATGTGGCATATGACAAAGGGTAAAAGGTGAGCGGTAATTTTTTTTGAAGTGTATTGTGTGCACCGGATATAAATTGTTCAATCCATCTGAGTAAGTTATTGCAAATTCCAAGCCCAGATAGTTTTTGCAGTAAGAGCTTGTGAGGCGCCTTGTCAAAAGCTTTTGAAGAATCTAAGAAAAAGGCGTCGATCTGCAGGTTCGTGCCCATGACAAGTAGAATGTCATGGGTGAAATCGTAAAGTTGGGAATCACACGATAAGTGCTTTCGGAAACCGTGCTGAAATGGGTGGAAACAATTATTCGCTCCCAGGTGTTTCATTAGGCTTGAGGCTATGATGTGTTCTAGTAACCTTGAGGGGATGCTTGTAAGAGAGATTGGACGGTAATTGTCCTCTTGGAAATGCGAGTGAAAAGATTGTTAGTGCTTTTGTAGACGCCCAGCAGGAAAGGAGCCCCGCCTAGAATATATCTGCGGTTCCTTCTTCACAGAGTTTTCACTTGTTCGTACGTTGTAGTAAGCGTTGCAATGTGGACGAACAGATGTGACTGCTTTGGCTTACGAAATATTGTGCCGCGTAAATTACTTACCTCTTTTTGTCGGTGAACCTTTTTCGCCAGATTGTCAGTGCTATACAGTGATAGTTTGTAGGGCGACATGCCTGTGTGTCCGAAAGTTTCTAAATGTTGTCACTCATATTTACATCGAATATCTTGTGCAATCAGAGTACGTGCACGGCGCCAGTGTTGGAGTTCAGTCTCGAATGCAAGTGAGCTCAATCGATTACTCGAATGTACAGGTCCCGATACGCGTACAACTAACGCTCGACCTGACCCATGATTTTAGATTCATTGACTCTGCTGCCGCAGTTATCTGGTAATCATGTTCAACAGAAGGGCTGATTGGCGAGAGAAAAAGCGAGACCGTTTACCCGTACTGGCAGCGTTTTTTTTAATTCAATGTTGTTATTTTCGCCGGACTTGAGCACCTAACCCGAAACTATTCATTCGCATAGCCTAGTATAAAAGAGGGGCCCTTCCTCCGAATGGCGAGGGAAAGGCACCACGCATGTAACTTAGATGTGTTGGATTCTTGAACATGTGTTCATCACGATTTATTTACCGTATATATTGACAAAATTACTTTTATAGACTTGTGTGACGCTCGTCGTCTGAAAACATGGAAGGTAAACGACCGCACTCCTACGCGGGAGAATTGCGCTGCCGATGTCAAAGACATGCGCTTGATAGAACACCGTACCGGCCGCGTTTTGATGAAGGCGATCTCCAAGATTACCCTTGGCTGAAGCATTGCGAACCCTGGGTGAAATGACAAAGGAAGCACGCTCCGTGTAATATAATATTCACCGCCAGCGTTTCCCGGTAAACATTGCGGTTACATAAGCTGCAATTACCGGGAAGTGTGAGAAACAGTCATGTATCTTTGAATGCTATCGCGTTCCACTCTTGAAGGCGAAGCTTAGGCGTCCTCCAAATTTTTTTGTTGTGTTTCTGCATGCAAATGTCAGCCGCTGTGCATTCACCCTGATCCAATCATAAAAAGGTCATTTCAAATTATTTCTTGTATCAACAAGGCGTCTAGTTAAAATTTTTTCGATAATGTCAAGTACTATCAACTGACGTTTCAGCAGGCGTGATCCACCACCTTGTTTTCTGCAAGGCAAAGCGAGACTGCTCGCTAAACAACATAGCAATAGTCATAGTTGCTGCTTTTGCTTGTGTTTAAGGATGTGCGAATAGTGATTTTAGGAGACCAAATCGAATACAAATCAAATAGCACCAGAAGCGAGTCAAATACTTTTCGAATAATTAACAGCCGTTGTCACAATTAGTATGAAATGATATTCACATCCTAGTATTGTTAAGGTTTGCGCTTTTCTGCCATTACGTAGCACATTACGAAGCGTTGTTTATTAAAAACACAAATTGAGAATTTAAGAGAAAACAAGTAGTTCCTTCGCATGCACAGGACTCTTCAGATAGTGCGAATGACCGCTGTATAGCCTGTACTTCATGGCTACCTAAATGGTATGACTGCTACATTACACAAGTTCTCATTTTTCATGTCTATACTATGGCCGCGGTGGTGAGAGCATACTTTTGCTCCAACTTTATGTTTAATAAGGCGTACTTGGTGTCTTGGAATGTTCGAAAAGTATTCGAAGAATATTCGTATTTACGAATACTGACTATTCGATTCCAAGACCGAATCGAACAGGACAGTATTTGATTCGTGATTCGAAAGTTTCGAATATTCGCCCAACCCTACTTGTGTTTCTGGCGCGGCTGTATACTCGTTTGATTGAAGCGAGTGTTCCAGGGAACCAGTTGGATCAACTTTTTTCAGCAATATTCAGAACAGCAGGAAGTTCAGACCCTGGTTTTTTGAGGTAAAACCCAAGATTGTTATTTAGCAAAAGGAAGAAAAATAAATTATATTCCTATACGACAGAATGGCCGACGTAATCGAGGAGGCATACCACATGCATTTAATGAAAGAAAGTGGGATTTAAGCTCGGGTATCTATCCTTCGGGTCATGAATGTTGGGGAAGCGAAGTTGGGAACAAAGCAAAATTGATACTTTGGCTGAAAGCGCGTAGCATCGAGAGGTATAGCTACATTTAGCGCTGTGTTGGAGTTCCTCTTATGGTGTTCTAAGTGCATATGAAGGCGCCAATTTGGCGCGACTCATCACGCTGCGAAACTCTTGTTGCACAGAAGAAACACGCCAGCAATTACCAGGCGTCCCACAATCCTCGCGTGACCAGGAGCACCACCAGTGGCGTCGCACATCAATGTTCCACGCGCCGAGAGTGAAGAATAAAGGGATTAAAAAGTTTTAGCTGGATTTTTATTCTCCATTGCATTCAGACCAGTGAATACACTACGGTATATAGAACTGAGGTTGAACAGAGCGAATAAAAATAGGAGACGAAGAAAAAAACGCCACAGACAAGCGCTGACTGGCAACTAGAAGCTTAATGATGTTCATCGGCCATTTTAGTGCCTTTCCCATCGTAGGCATGCCTATGCCACTCACACATACATCATCAAAAATCATAATCTTCCATGCAAAAATGCTATTTATTTTTCCGACAAAGCAAGAGAGGGACCGCGTAAACATTAATCTCCTTCCTTTCGACTATATGATATGCCTCTATCACGTCCATTTCTCTCTTACTTTTTACTTTCCCTAAGAACTTTGTCTTTTCAAACATGGGAGTGCATGCGCACTTGTTACAATGTCCCGCTAAATCACATCCATATTCATTCTTTGCTTCACTGGAGTGATGAAGAGCCCTGTTATCGAAACACTGTCCCATTTGTCCTAGATATGCTTTTCCACAGCTAAGTGGTACCTGATAGGTGACGCTGCAGTCAGTGACACAAGCTTTATGGTTCATGGTGCACAGGGACCTTTCAAGCGTTTTCATAGGATTACATACCGAGGAAAGTTTACATGGGACACTTAAAAGTAAGTTAACAATGTCAAATGACATAACATATCTATTGATAAGAATTAAGTTGTCGTCAACGTACCTAAACACTCGCGTTACAGTCTATACAGGAGTGTTGAGGTACGTTGACCACTACAGAATTGTTATGAAGAAAGATAGGTGCACGCATTTTCATGACGCGTTCGAGGAAATTTTGGGCATGTTCTTTAACTCATCGAGAGGACTTATGTTCACGTAACAATTGTCGATTAATAATCGCATTCAGAAACTTGATGTTAATTCTGTTTTTCATTAGATGAGCATGTACGGTTGGCATATAATTCCCAATCTGAGAAAACCTTCTTGGCTTACGACAACGCACACTCACATGTGATTAATAGAGACATTGTGACCAAATGCATTAAGGCAGCACTTGAGTAAGTCGTGTGAGCACGAGTTTCAGCGAAGTTTATCAACTCAGAAAGCACGATTATAGAACGCGGGCTTTTTCCCGTTCTATCATAAGTTCGGTATGCGAAGACTTCTCGCAGAAGGAAAAAAGAATAAATGTGTAACCAGCGTGCGTCGTACCGTACTTGCATATGTGTTGCACAATGTTTCCAATAGACATGATGTTAATTTATATTTCAGTGGCCCCTGCAAACTTTCCTCGATATGAAATCGTATGAAAATACCCGAAAGGCCCCTGTGCACCACCTATCATAAAACTTGCTTCACTGAGTACACGCACAATCTAATCTATCAGAAACCACTGAACTGTGGAAAAACATATAGGACAAACGGGACAGGGTTTTATGACAGGGCTCATCAGCACTGCAGTAACGTAAAGAAGGAATGTGGAAGTCAATTAGTGGGGCATTGTAACAAGTGCCCATGTACTCCCATGTTTGAAAAGACAAAGTTCCTAGGGAAAGCACAAATTCATAGGGAAAGGGAAATGATAGAGGTAAATTATATTCGAAAGGAAGGAGATAAATGTGTAAGCTCTCCCCCTCTGGCTTTGTCGGAAAAATAAAAAGATTTTTTTGCGTGGAAGCTTATGATTTTGCTGATGTATGCATGACATTTCCTATGATAGGAAAGGTAAAAAAAATGGCTGATGAACGTGAAATAAACTTCCAGCTGGCAGTCCGCGCTTCTCTGTGGCGTTTTTTTTTTCTTCGTCTCCTATTTTTATTCGCGCTGTTCAGCCTCAGTTCCAGATACCGTAGTGTGTGCACTGGTCTGAACGCAATGGACATTAAAAATCAGGCTAAAACGTTTTAATTCCTTTATCTGAACCGTCAATGTGTGACAGTTTTCCTTAATTCTCGGTTCGTGTAACATTGATATGCGACGCCACTGGCGGTGCTCCTGATCACGCCAGCATTGCGGGACGCCTGGTAATGGAAGGGGTGTTTCTTGTGCGCAAAATGGTGTCGCGCCAACATGGTGCCCCCACATATATTTAGAACAACCATCAGATAAGCTCCAAAACAGCGCTTAATACGCGCTTTCAGCAAAAGTATCAATTTCACTAGGTTCCCAACTTCAATTTCCCAACATTGCCGACCCGAATAAACGATGCCAGATCTTAAATTTGACTTTTTGTATTAAATGTAATTGGTATACCTCCTCATCTGCGTTGGTCATTCTATCGTCTGAGAATATAATTTATTTTTCTTCCTTTTGTTATGGCTATTGCAGAAAAAAGCTGCTGCCAATTGTTGCTCCGGAACTCTCGCTTCCATCGGACAAGCGTACAGGAGTGCGGGAAGGCCAATGAACACAAGCAAATACAACAACTATGACTGTGGCTATGATATTTAGCGAGCAGTCTCGCTTTGCCTTGCTGGGGGTCACACTTGCTGCAACGTCAGTAGACAGCACACGACATTAAAGATAACCTTTATATTTATTTCTTCTAGAAATTCTTAACCAGACGCCTTGTTGATACAAGGAATAATTCCAAATTATCTTTTTGTCATTCCATGATGGCGAATGCGCAGCGGTTGACATTTCCATGCAAAAACACAACAAAATAGTGGATGGAGGGCTCTAACTTATCTTACGAGGCGGGTCCCTTCGATGCGGAAGTCATGTACAATTTCAGGATAGGTCGCGTGTCGGTGTTCTTGTCCAATCTTCAATACGCAGGCATGACCTTAGCCATCGGATCCACAATCTTGCTAGTAAAACGTAATTCACACGTTATATTGCACGGCGTCTGCTTCCTTTGTCATGTCACCCAGGGTTCGCGCTGCTTCAAACAAGGGTCATTTTGCAGATCGCCTCCATCAAAATGCGTCCAGTGCGGCTATCTATCAAACGCATGTGCTTGACATCGGCAGTGCAATTCTTCCACGGACAACGCCAATGGCGTAGACGCACCTCACGCGTCCGTATAACTGCTGTCGCAAGAAAAGTATGGTTTAGCGTTCAACGTGTTTATTTCGGTCTCCCGCCTGTCATAGTCCGTGACAATGCCAGAAAGCCTGCGCACCACAGCGTGTGCATCTCAGAGCTGGCTAGCATTTGGCGACATATGCGTGATTGTCAACTCGATAGCACGAGAGTATAGGACAGACAATTGAGAAAGTCAGGCAGCCGACCGCAAGAACAGCGGAAAAAGCGAAAGAGAGTATCCGCATGAAAATTCGAACCGCTGAAAGTTCACTACGAGAACAATTACATGGACACTTTGTGAGCGATCAAGCCGTCGGCGCCGGCGCCGCCGTTATGCTATCATGCTGTCCACGGATCATGCGCGGCTCCAGCGCGAAAGCTAACAGGTTTCTCTTCATAGACGCGAACGGTGCGCAGTGCGTTGGGCTGCAGTAAAGACAAAACAAAAACACCGCATATCCACGAAGTGAATGATGGTGAGTGGGCGAAGCACCGGAGGATCATTCGGGCAAAACGCCGGAGCGTTAGCCGGAAGCCGGCTTCCGGAAGCCGGAGCTTCGCGTACATATACTATACATATACATATATATATACGCGCACTTATGTATATCTACATATACATACGAGTCGTATATATACTGTATATGTGTACAGTATACGCAGCGCTTATATAGCCCTTGTAGGGTGCCTCGATGCCAGCGCCGCCGTTCAGAGTGGTGCCATCCTTTGACCGCACTCGCGCCGCCGCTTTCTCGCTGCGACGCCATCTTGAGTCACAGCGAGCGGTTGCGAGTGCTTGGTGCCGGTGCTTAGTTCGAGACAGAGTGCGCGCGGATGCTTCGCTGACGCTTCTACTTGCTGGACAGTGTTCAGCCGCATGAATGACAAGCTTGTCAAGTGCATCGAGTCGACATGACGGGCTGTTGTGTTCCCAAGTGCACCGGATCGACGCGTAAAGGGCTTCGTTGTTTACGCTTCCCCCGGGACCCAGAGCGAAGGAAGAGATGGGAAGCCCAAGTAAAGCACTATCACTGGAAGGCAACGGATAGCTCCTACATTTGCGAGGTAAGTGTCAAGAAAGTTTAGACTATCGCATCGTGTTTTTCATTTAAATAAGAAAGTATTCTCTGATCCTCGCTCACGTACCTACGTTCGCTCACAAACTAAGCACTGCACCGATGCTGAGTAGCCTTTGGTTTGCGAGCGCGCCTCGCATAGGCTTTTGCCGTTTTGATCGGCGCAGTCTATGCGAGTAGTACCCTTATTTTAAGAACTGATGAAAATGCTTCGCCGCGAAATAGCCTTACATTAGCTACAAATCGTCATGTAAACCACATATTTTACTTTTTCACGGGAAGCACACATCGTGTGTCTCTTGTTTCTTTTTTTCCCCCTCAGTTTCTTTTTTCGCTACTGGTTAATTGGGACTAAAGAACGCAGTGCTTCTTCTGGGAAGAGCGGCTGTTGTGGACGTGGCAAGCGAAGCATTGTGATTTTCTCTATTCTCAGCAGATATCTTGCGGATCTCAGGTTGTTACGTTATATAGCTGATTTTTTAGACGAATATATTTGTAGCGTGGTGCTCGTAAGCCGATGGTCATTCGTGCTCATTCCCGATCGTAGTGGGTACTGTGACGGTCTTTAAATGCCTGTGCACGGTATGCCCAGGTGTAGTAGAGTTAAGGGGCATCATGGGACCAAAATGATTCGGCGCTTTCTGGCATGGTGTCTGTTGTAGCCTGTGCATTTCTTCGAAACGTGTGAAGCGAGGTAATACAGCATTACTTCTGCGAAAATTTCTTTTTAAGCACTGTAATGGGTTCTCTGTATTTACAAGGCAACTTTTCATATCAATAATCACTTTTGTTGTTTTACTTGTACTTAGAAACACTTTGAAGAGGACCAGTACGAGGGAAATCGACAGGATGGGCGCCGTCTGTTAAAGTCAACAGCCCTACATCATCATGGACTATATTTTCGAAGTGAAAAAAACATTGCTAATCTGTATTTGACTGTCTTAGTTTCATTTACGGTTTTTGTACGCGATATGTATGCAGTGTTGTTTATTTTTTCAATGTAGTTATCAGTGTTCTAATGGTTATTTATAAAATGTTCTGTACTCGCCATCGATGTGTTTGGCTGATGCGACGTATTCGATGGTAGCTGATGTATTCTGGCTGGATATCTTGATTAATATTACCCGCGGTTGCGTTTTCTTGTTTCCATTCTTGTTTTCGATTTATATTGTGTGTAATAAGGTTGATGTATTCACTTGAACCCCCCCCCCCCATGTAATGAACAAATTAACAAAAATCTCAATATCCGGAATTGTGTGTCGAGCCTACCTTGCGAATTTTTTTTATCTCGTCTTTCAACATAACCTTCAGGCGGCACACAGTACATATAATTTTTCATGTACATATCTCTTTCATGATTGATTGTACTAGACATTATAAGTAAATGTATTTTGTGCATCGTTTGGTTTCTTGTGTGTACTATGCAAGATTGACACAGACAAGTTACGTTACATGTTTCTCTACAGCACTAACTAAACCTTATTTTCCCATCGCAGTTATTTTTACACCAGCTTAATCCTGTCAGCACACAGTTTTGTGGGAAAAAAAAAGCAAAATTGCGCGTAGATATCGTCAAATAATTGCAACGAACGCGAAGAGCACGCGCAACGCAAGGGAAACTAACCGCCGTGCGCGAGTGGCTGGCTACGGTAAAGGAGGCGTGACGTGTAAACCAAAATACAACAGCGAAAAAGAAAAACTTCCACACACAGGGGGTCGCAAACCTTATATACCAAGCATCGAAGCGCAAAAAAAACAATAGTGCGTATTTCAAACATACACACGGCATATTAAATGTAAATTGAATTAGGCAACTTGGGGCATGTTCCCGGCGCCATACATTTACGTCTTGGACTTTCGACGAGTTAACGGCTATTGGTTATAAAGATGTGCAGATGCGATACCGATAAAAAAAATCCTCATCAAGGCAAAGCACTTGGAAGTGCGCCGCGAGTAACACTATTTATGAACGCAAGCGTAGCTGAGTCTCAGCTCGTGTGACTCAATATGGCGGCGCCAGCGTGGTTGTCTCCACCCTGGACGGCGGCGCTGGGCATCGAGGCACCCTATCCCTTGTGCACCGCGGCGCCCCTAGCGGTCTCTAGGCACACCAGAGCTACGGACTACGAGGGACAAGGCTTGGCCCTAAGATGCTTCGCCCATAATAAACACACGGTCACGCTGCGCTCAATCGGCCCTGCTGTAGAGCCTTTGATGCGTTCTGCTGCTGCTGATATACGAACGGTGTGCGCGCAGACACTAGCATTCTTGTTGAGCAGCTGTGTGCACACAATTTCGTAGTGTATTCACTGGTCTGAATGCAATGGACAATAATTGTCACGAGCTCTTGCCATGGACCACGGCTGCCGCGCAGACAACCACATGGAAGAAAGAGGAGAACGACGTGAGGCAAGCTGCCTCGGGACCACGCTCGAAACGCTCTCATCAACCAGATTCATCTGGTTCGACATCAAACACCTCGTGTGGAACATTTGGTGGAGGTGCGGGGTAACTCCCACGACCTACAACGTAGCCATCAGCACAAGAACTACGCCGAAGCCGTCGCCTCGCCGGACGTTCGTCGTCGCGCTCAATCATGGCCACCGAGCAAAACACCCTCACCAGCAGTGCCTTGGCGAGCCCAATCCCTATCCAGCACTACCGAGAGCCACGCACGTTCTCGGCGAAGGCAGAGGAAGATGTGGATGAGTGGCTAACCCATTACGAAAGGGTAAGCCAGTACAATAACTAGAACGCTGCCAGTCAGCTTAGGAACGTTGTTTTCTTCTTGGCCGGCACGGCGTCGGTATGGTATGACAACCACGCGGACATGCTAACTACGTGGACACGCTTCGTTGAAGAGTTAAGAAGTGTTTTGGTGACTCGGACGCAAAGAATAAACGTGCGGAATTCACATTAGCCCAGAGAGCTCAAGTACCTGGCGAGAGTTGCACTACCTATATTGAAGAAATTTTAAAGCTGTGCCAAACCGTCAAACCTCAAATGACAGAGGAAGATAAGTGGGGCACGTCTTAAAAAGAATAGCGGAAGACGTGTACAACTTCCTCATTGGAAAAGAGAACTTGCGCACCGTATCAGAACTGATACGGCACAGCCGTACGTTCGAGGCGCTGAAGATTTGCCGAATTACACCAAAGTTTGGACGACTGGCCAACGTAACGACCGTAGCAAGTGTTGAGACGAGTCCTCAGCACCCGGAGCTTTCGTCCGCCATCTACCAGATAGTCCGCGAGGAACTCCAGCGGCATGACGAACGGGCATGTTATGCGGCCCTCGTTGCAGCTACTTCGTTTTCCGAGACACTCTGTGGGAACCCCCTTCGGCTACTTGGAACCACTTGGTGAACGTTGCGCATCTTAACGGCTCCAGAGACGAACTGCATTACAACACGACCGAACCACCACGCAATGATTCGCCCCCTCAACGTTTGATCCACGCCCACGCAACGTTCGTCCACGAAGACTTGCCGCTACCTACGACTTTCAAGGGAAAGAGCCTCGATGCCCTCAGCCGATGTCTTCGGCGGAATACTTCAATCCACATCCAAAAGTTCGCCCTTTGCCAGTGTGTTACTTCTGCGGCATGCCTGGCCACATAGCTAGGTACTGTAGCTAACGCCGAGCATCGAACTACGTACCCTCAGCACCGACTATGCGGTCTAGCAGTCGTACAATGCGCACTCAGTAGCCAGGAGACTCCACTTCAGGAATCCACTTCCGAGAGGACCGACGCACCGCCCAGGAGACCTACTTTGGAGAAGCAAGAACCCGCAACCGCAACCGCCCCCCTGTCTCCGACCGTACTCTGACGCCACCACCAGCCTTCCGAGCCTCCCAATCATCATCCCCTCGGCCGCGATTCACATCACCGGCGCCTCGGCGCCGTTTCCTGTCGCACCCGCCGGGAAACTAGCCAGTGCGGCCGATGGAGGTGAGGTCGCTGGAAAATGTGCGCTGCCGACTCAACTATCTCCAATTATTTTCATGCTTAAGAATAAGGTTCATGTACTGATTGATGGGGTCTCAACAATGGCTTTAGTCGACGCGGGAGCAGCTGTCTCGGTCATGAGTGTGGGGTTTAAAGGCCTTCTGGGACCCAAGGTTATGTTTCGTTGGGACCAGTGCACACGTTTCCGTGGAGTCAGTGGTGAAACATTATACCCGGTTGGTGTGTGTAATGTGGATGAGTGTTTGGATGGGAGAGTCTTTAATGCAGAGTTTCCTGTTTTTCCTCGCTCCTCGCATGACGTGATTCTGGGGATTGACTTTTTGCAATTGTGTGGTGCCAATGTTGACTGCCGGACGGGAGACCTAAGTGTCGACACCAGTGTTTTGCCTGTGCTCTTTGAAGGTGCAGCTTGCCCGGAGAGTGTGTTTTGCGTGTCTGATGATACAGTTGTGCCCGCCTTATCCGCGATGCGTGTTGCCGTCGCCTGTTCATCTTCGACTCCTATCTCGCTCGATGCTGCAGTGGAACCTGTACATCAGAACTGCCTGAAGAAAAACGTGTTAGTTCCGCACTGCGTGGTCTCAGTGACCAATGGATGCGCTGGGCTGTGGGCGCTTAACTGTTCCACTGAAGCGGCAATGCTACCTCAAGGCCTAAAGATTGCACGTTTCATGAAGACTCTCCTACATGTGTGGCAGTACTTACAGAGCTACCCGATGGAGGAGCAACCGGTGTCTCGAGCCCCGGGAGCTCGAGAATACTTTCCATGATTTATGAATCACTCAGTCATCACGAGCGTCGAGTGTTGATGGCCCTACTTACGAAACACACCACGGTATTCGAATTTGCGCAGCACGATGGCCCGCCATCGATTCCATGCGTCCAGAACTCGTCACCGCATCAACACAGAAGCCGCCCAGTGAATCCGACAAAAACCCTATCGTGTGTCCCCATCAGAACGCAAGATAATCAGCGATCAAGTCCAAGAAATGCTATGCGAAGGCGTCATTCGAGAATCATCTAGTCCTTGGGCAGCCCCCGTGATATTGGTGAAGAAGAAAGATGGTATGTGGCGGTTCTGCGTTGATTATCGTCGCCTAAACGCTGTTACTAAGAAAGATGTATATCCGCTCCCACGAATTGACGATGCCATCCACTGCCTTTTTGCGGCATCTTACCTTTGTTCTATCGATTTACGGTCAGGTTACTGGCAAATTCCAATGCACAAGGACGACAGAGAAAAGACAGCATTTGTAACGCCCGACGGACTATTTGAATTTACCGTGATGCTTTTCGGGTTGTGTAACGCGCCCGCAACGTTCGAAAGCTTCATGGACAGATATTACACGGCTTGAAATGGGAAGTTTGCATGTTCTACTTAGACGACGTTGTGATCTTCGGGCGAACGTTTAGTGAGCACAACAAACGTTTGGACTTGGTCTTGAACTGCTTGGAGAAAACGGCTTTTGTGCTCAATAAAAAAAATGCTGTTTTGGGGAACGACAAACTCTCGTGCTAGGACATCTCGTGGCTAAAGAAGGCATCCGACCAGATCCACAAAAGACTGCGGCCGCAGAAGCATTTAAGGTACCCAACTCTGTCAAGCAGTCAAGAAGTTTGCTGGGCTTGTGCTCCTACTTTCGCCGATTCCCCTCTTTGTTGACATGGCTCATCCCCTTACACGCCTTCTCCAAAAAGGCGTTCCCTTTGAGTGGACTGCCGATTGCGACTCATTGTTTCACCAGCTAAAGTTCCTGTTGACGTCCCAACCAATTCTTCGCCACTTTGATCCTTCATCACCAACTGAAATTCACACCGGTGCCAGTGGCGTAGGCATCGGATGCTGTGCTAGTTCATCGTATTGGCGACAGTGAGCACGTGATCTGGGACGCTAGCCGGTCCTTGAGCCGCTCCGAGAGCAACTACATAGTGACCGAACAAGATTGTCTGGCGGTCATCTTCGCAGTGCAACGGTTTCGTTCGTATCTCTACGGGCACCCCTTCACTGTGATAACAGATCATCATTCGCTATGCTGGCTTGTGAATCTGCGGGATCCCTCAGGATGACTAGCGCGCTGGGCCCTCCGCCTACAGGAATACGATTTCGTTATTTGCTACAAAAGTGGCCGGCGACATGGTGACGCTGATTGTCTCTCTCGGATGTCACTTCCAACAACTGAATGCGATGCGGACAACTTTGATGAATACATCGCTTTTGTGTCCCCGGAATTTCCGGATATGGGTACCCTTACCTATGCCTTCATTACCTATGCCTTCAATACCGCGAGACACGAGACTACTGGTTACTCACCATTTTTCCTTCTTCATGCTCGTCCGCCGCGCTACACCCTCGACACCATATTGGCCTACTTCGCTCATGACAACGAGTCGATTGATGAGATCCTCTGTCCAGCAGAAGAATAGCGACGCCTCGCTAGGCTACGCACCCTGGCATCGCAGGACCGGTCCGAGATACGCTATGACGGGCGTCACCGCCACGTTTACTTCGATCCTGGTGACCTTGTGTGGCTCTGGACACCGTTGCAAAAGCGTGGCTTGTGTCAGAAGTTTCTCGCCCACTACGTCGGCCCCTACGTTATTTTGGAGCGCCTCAGCGAAGTGAACTATCGCATTGCGCGTCTCACGAGCAGTGGACGACGCTCGGCTAAGGCTGAAGTGACACACGTCACGCGTCTGAGGCATTACAATCCACGAGATGACTGACTCGCCCGGCGGGCTTCGTCTGCCAGCGGGAAAATGTCACGAGATCTTGCCATGGACCATGGCTGCCGAGCAGACAACCATATGGAAGAAAGAGGAGAACGACGTGAAGCAAGCTGCTTCGGCACCGCGCTCGAAACGCTCTCATCAACCAGATTCATCTGGTTTGACATCAAACACCTCGCGTGTAACATTAATAATCAAGCTAACATTTTTTACCCAGTTATTCTGTACTGGCACTCCCTCGGAGTTCTTCGAACTCGGCTCGTGGATGGATGGATGCTATGAGCGTCGCCTTTCAAACGGGTGGTGGCTTGCGCCACCAAGCCCTTTTTATTATCTTGCCTAATGTCCTACCTATATTTTTGAGAAAACACTCAGATATAAACAATGCCCACCATCAAACTTTCTGAACCATTACTGGGAACTGTGTTTTTGTACGCCGCCACTGTTTGTCGTCTCCGTACTTTTCTGCCACCACACCTCAAATCACCTCTTACTAATCTCTATTGCGGACAGGTTTACTTTTCCCCTGCTATCCCTGAGCCCAAGCGCTTCAAGGAGGCCAAAGGAGCCTAAACTGGCAGCTGGGCAGATATCTTCACATTCTAATAAAACATACTCCATCGTTTCCCTAGCTTTACCGCAGCAAGCACATGCGTCTTCATACTTGGTGTACCTCGCGTTATACTGCGAGTTCTAAGGCAGCCTGATCTCGTTTCGAAAAGTGAGGAGCTACCCTTTGAGCTATAGCTAAAGAAATTGCTTCTTTTCTGATTTCGTTTTTTCCTTTGAGGTAGTTAGTCATAACAAGTTTATTTTCCATTACCGCCACCCATGAGATTGTCACAGCCTCTCTCACTTTGCATTATCGACGTTCTTTGTTGTCGTGTTCCTGACCACACCGGACGCATGCTTGCTGGTAAGCTTCCTAGTTCTTTTCCTCCACTATGAGTCAATGTTTTTCATGTACAAATATCTGAACACCCCCCTATCGTACCCCATTTACTTTCTTCCATATTCTTCAGTCGTTCTTCGAGATCAATTTTATTTTGAGCCTCCCTTACTTCAAAAGTTGTCCTGCCCATATCACCCTACACAGCTTCATTAGTAGTCTTCCCGTGAGCGCCCAGTGCGAGGCGTCCCATTGGCCTTTGGTTGCCATCGGGTCCTGATTGTACCCTTGACTTCAAGTAAACAACCGCATTTCCAAATGTAAGCCCTGGAACCATTCCACCTTTCCACATAGCGCGGAGTACCTCTTACCTTTTCTATCCCCATAAAGCTTTGTGCTTCGTTACGGCCGAATTTCTCTTCCCTTTTGTTATTGTTGTTTCCGTCCTGTGACAGAACTGATAGTTGGGCGAGTTGGTACGAGTTCATAGTGAAAAATGTCAGTGCAGATAGCTGGGGTATTTATGTTCTGTATCTTTCCGAAAATAAACCGTTGTGAGTGAGCGCTCGTGTGTCCCCCTTCACTGTGTCCTTGTCGATTGTGCGCGCTAAATTTTTACTATGAATTCTTCCTGTGAATTGAGATATCTATCGCCTTCGTTTACCCATACACCAAGGTATTTGTATCCTTTTACCCGAGGTATTTCCCAGCCCTGTATTAACACAGACAGTGTCTGTTGACTGTTTTCATTGAATACCATAAAACCAGATTCTTAATGGTAAATAATCATCCTAAATTTCCTAAACAAATATCCGCCAGACGTTGCATATCACTTCGCTTGTTCATTCATTCAGTCTTTATTTTCCATATTACAGTACAGATGGAGGGGTTGTAGAAAAAAGCTGCGCCAGGACAGCTTGATGAGTCTACAAACCTAATGTTCAGCAGGGGGGCAGTACTGGAACTTGTACAATTTTAAAACATAGATAAGTACACCAAAGAATCACCCAAGAATACACAAAACAGCAATATGTACACATAAGCAAACCTAAGCCAAGTTTTTTAAATTCATGCTATGAAGCTTCTCGCGCGAACTGGAAAACAAATCAAAATTAATGATAGCATAGCCATTAAGAAGAGACGGAAGAGTATAGTGGTGGCATTCTTTTCCAAGATTAAGTCGAGGTATCAGTACTATCTATTCCTCGCCATGCCTTGTCGGATAGCCTAATACATTTTTTCGTTAGTTCTGCTAATTTCCTGAGGTTGGTTATATTCTTTCTAATTTCCGATTTAACACTAAGGTGATATTTATAATGGTTATATACTTTAATCACTCTAGAGTTACTAAATAAAGCTGCGCTCGGATGTTTGTATGGCGAATTATGCACATGTCGGAGACAGCTTCTTTGTTCTGCATGCACTCATTGTTAGTAAACGTTGTGGTACCCCAGGTAGACAGGATGAGGGTGCTAGGCCTTCACCTTCAAAGCAACCGAGCAAATCAGCGTACCTTGCAAGCACTACGAACAACAGTAGATAACACGCTACGCCGCATAGGAAGGATCTCCAATAAACACGGAGGGCTTCGAGTGAAGGAACTGATTCAGCTTATCCAAGCTTTTGTCCTAAGCAAAATCACCTTCGCACTACCATATATCTCACTCTCTAGGAAGGAAGCGGACACTGTAAACTGCTTGATACGCAAGATACACAAAGTCGCTCTTTGTGTTCCGAATAGAGCATCCACACAGAGGGTGATGGCCAAAGCCACAAGTAATACCTTTGAAGAATTAACCGAAGCACATCTATCATCGCAATATCACAGACTCTCCACCACTGAAGCTGGGCGTGAGATCCTGAGACAACTTCACTACGCCCCACCACTCAACGAGAACAAGCGACATAAACTTCCTCCGAACATACACGGCCAATACCACATCCAACCCCTACCCAGAAACATGCACCCCGAATTTCACGTCGAACGCCGGAAACTTTGAGCCAAGGCGCTACAACGCAGCTATGGACAGGCGGAAGGAGTTTACTACGTGGACGCCGCAGCCTATAAAACTAAACATCGTTATGCTTTAGCGGTCGTAGACAAGCAGGGCAACAGTTCGTTCAGCATCAGTCAGGACCACCTCAGCGGGCGACCCAGAAGAGGACGCCATTGCACTCGCATAGGGGCTACCTGATTGTGATGTCATCATCAGTGACTCGAAGACTGCTATCCGGAACTTCAGTAGCGGCTACATTACAAACCTCGCGCACTCTCTACTAGTCGCTCACCCGCCGAAAAACTACATCGCTCTCATCTGGACTCCAGCACATCAATGACTACCAGGCAACGAAATGGCTCATGCCGCTGCTCGAAGATTCACGGACCGAGTGGACGGAAATGTGGGCCTTACCACAGAAGCCAATGACTCCCAACAACAGACCAATAAAGACGCACTCATCACATTCCATGAAATTTGCACACATTACAAACACCAACGCCTGACGTATCCACCTCTCTCTCTGTCGAGCACGCGCCAGAGAGAAATATTGTGGCGCCAACTACAAACTGGCACTTTTCTTACCCCACGCACTTTGCACTTATTCTTTCCCGACACATACCCGACACCCAAGTGTCGCTTCTGCCCTGTCCAAACAGCAGATCTCTCCCATATAATGTGGAAATGCCCCATCAAATATCCCCCCCGCCACCTCAAACCATTAATTAGTAGCGAGGAGCTGTGGGAGACTGCCCTGCGCAGCTCCGATTCCACCCTGCAGGACCGAGTCCTGAGGTGGGCTGAGGAGGTAGCGGAGGCCTACCACGACTGGTAGGCGGACGTCTGGCAGCAGAAGGTGCTAAGACTGGAGCACACATGCCTCCCTCTCTCTCCCCCCGGCCCCTCCCCTTTATTAAAAAGGGAAATGAAAGTTCATTCATTCATTCATTGTGGTACCCCAAGCTAACTGGCAATAATTTAAATATGAGCTGAAGAATGATTTGTAAATAAGCATCTTAGTTTGTGTAGGAGGGATATATTTCAAACGACCTATAGCACCAGCGATTTGAGCTATTTTAATTAATACGTAATTAGCGTGACAATCCCATGACATATTCGAAGAAGATATTACCCCTACGCATTTGAACTGCTCCATTCTCTCTACAGGAGGCGAATTTAAAATATTAACTTCATGTGGTGGGATCACTTTATTTTTCGGCCTAAAAATGACAGCCTTAGTGTTACCCTGGTTGATCTTCACTGAATTATCTGCGGACCAATCCCCAAGAGCTTTTATTGCGACGTTACATTGGTCAATAAGTTCGGAAATGTTATTACCGCGAATAAATAGACGTATCATCCACATAGATGACAAGCTTTGCATTATGGCTAATGCTTATAATATTGTTACGCTAAAGCTACGGCAAGGACGGAAGAAGAGGAGAACGAAGTGCACTTGTCTTGGTAGTGGCTCGGTGTCGGCGCGGCCTCTTTTCATCAATTCATCTGTTAAATAAACGTACCCCATCGTAACAGTTTTGGTGGACGGTGCTGGCTAAAACAACGGCGTCCCTGAGCAACGACGACGAACCGCCCGCAGAAGCGCAATCCGTGGAGCTTCGCCGAAGTCGCTGAATTGCCGGTCAGCCACCAGAGATGGCTTCCGACGGTGTACGTTCCAGCTCCCAATGGCAGCCCTACATCGAACCACGAACCTTCGCCGGAAAAGCCGGGGAAGACGTGGACGGATGGCTCGGCTTTTACCAACGCGCAAGTCGGTTCAATGGCTGGAATGCCACCGCCCAGCTTAATAACGTTGCCTTCTTCCTCGAGGGAACCGCGTCAGTGTGGTTCGAAAACCACGAAGAAAGCATGACGACGTAGGAACGGTTCGTAGGTGAAATCAAGAAGTGCTCCGGAGATCCGGCAGCTAAAAAGAAGCGTGCAGAACAAACCCTAATGCAGCGAGCCCAAGTTCCCGGCGAAGCATGCACGGTGTACATCGAGGAAGTGCTGAAAGTGTGCAAGGCCCTGGACCCTCAGATGACAAAATAGGACTAAGTTGGTCATCTTCTAAAAGGGATCGCCGAGGACGTGTACCAGTTCCTCATTGGAAAAGACAGTATCGACTCCGTCAGTGACGTCATTCGGCACTGCCGCACGTTTGAAGCCTTGAGAGCTCGGCGTATCACACCGAAGTTCGGCCGCCTGGCGAACGTAACTAACGTCGCCAGTGTTGACGTGGTCCCAGCTTCATCCGACCTTGCGTCAGTCATTCGGCAAGTGGTGCGCGAAGAGCTTGACCGACGTGCGGCTGCTTCCCTCTCGACTCCGCGGGTTCGAGAGCCTTTGCTCACTGCGACTTCGGTGAGACGTCCATCACCGCTGTCTCCACAGATGCCTACAACTTCGCTCCTCGTTCAAGAGCGTCAAATCATACTATGAACGCGCATCCCAGTTATCGGTTCCTCGGTGGTTACTCACCCAGAGCACCTGCAGTTTCTCAAGAGTGAGATGGCCGTGCCAGTTATCCAGCGAATGACAATTTCAGTGCGTCCCGTGAGCGTCCCATCTGCTTCCAATGCGGTATTCGCGGAAAGACTTTGTCCTCATCGGCGTCGCACGTCACCACCGTCGTATGAGCGACCGCGCACTTTTTATCGGCGCAGCAATCGCCACGGTGACGGGACACGCTGGCCTTTTGACTCCGATGGCAGGACAAACCACCAGGCGAACTACCGTAGCGACTCACCAGCTTTTGTGCGGAGCTTGACGCCACCGCCTTCATGCCAGCGCAGATCTTCATCTCCGCGACGACGTCTGACGACACCGCCGCCGGGAAACTAGGCGGTGCGACCAATGTAGGTGAGGTCGCCAGTCATCATCAGCTACACGTCCCTATGCCTCCACCCGTCACCATGTGTCATAACAAGTTTCGTGTTTTATTGGACACAGGAGCGAGTGTCTCCGTTATCAGCCTTGATTTCAAAACCCAACTAGGCCCTAAAGTGATGTTTCTCTAGAATAACGCTAATGCATTTCGTGCTGTGAGTGGAGAGTTGCTCCGACCTATTGGAGTGTGCACTGCGAACGTTTATTTCTCTGATAACGTGTATCAAGCCGAATTTGCAGTGCTTACTCAATCCACTCACCACGTAATTCTTGGCCTCGATTTCCTACAACAGTGCGGTGCCACTGTTGACTGCGGTACTGGCGAGCCCAATTCTTGCTGACCAACCTGCTCCCTGTTCATGCACTCTCGCCATCATTGAAGATGCTGTCTTACCGGCACGTTCTTTATCCAGAGTTCGAGTTGCTGTTTGCGGTGTCGACGCCGATACATTTGATGCAATTGTTGAGCCTGTGCCTTCGATGGTTGTGAAGAAAAGTGTGCTCGTACCTCAATGCGTCCTCTCTGTGGCCTGCGGAACAACTACATTGTGAGTGTCAAATTTAGCCTCCCAGTGAGTTGTGCTACTCAGGCGTATGCAACTTGCTTCTTTTGAAGTGGATACCAGCCTCCGCATAGGCGCTTTAACTGATGACACCACACTAATCCCGAGAGCACGGGGAGATTCGTTGCCTTTTCTAAAAATGATAAACAAGTCACTGTCTTCAGAGAAGCGTCAAGCTCTGGTCAGCGTCCTTAGCAAGCATGCATCATTATTTTATTTCGAGCAGAACGCTAGCAAAGTACGCGTTCTAGCTACGCGGGCTCGCCACAGGATCGACACGGCTTCCGCGCATCCCATAAGGCAGAAGCCTTACCGCGTGTCCGCGTCAGAGCGCAAGATCATCGCTGAACAGGTCAACGACATGCTAGCCAAGGGCATCATCCAAGAATCCTCTAGCCCATGGGCTTCGCCGGTCATCCTCGTGAAAAAGAAAGATGGGTCCTGGAGGTTTTGTGTCGACTACCGGCGTCTGAATTCTGTGACGAAAAAGATGTGTATCCACTTCCCCGCATCGATGACGTTGTCGATTGCCTTCATTCCGCGTCCTACTTTTCATCTGTGGACCTTCGATCAGGCTACTTGCAGATACCCATGCATTCAGCTGACAAAGAGAAAACCGCTTTTGTGACCCCAGACGGCTTGTTTGAATTCAACGTCATGCCGTTTGGTTTGTGCAACGCGCCTGCAACATTTGAAAGATTTATGGAGAGGGTACTGCGCGGCCTGAAATGGGAGATTTGTTTGTGTTATCTTGATGACGTCGTCATTTTTGGCTGCACTTTTGCAGAGCACAACGATCGACTGGACATTGTTTTGACGTACCTTGAACAAACTGCCCTTACACTCAATTCAAAGAAATGTCACTTTGGTCAACGAGAGGGGCTAGTACTTGGACATCTAGTGGACAAGCACGGGGTATGACCAGACCCACAGAAGGTCGCTGCAGTTAGCGGCTTTAAACAACCGCAGTCACAGCGCGAGCTGAGCAGCTTCTTGGGTCTTTGCTCATACTTTCGACGTTTTGTGCCCAACTTTGCCGATACTGCCTACCCCCTGACTTCATTGTTGCGCAAAGATAACCCTTTCATCTGGACAGCAGATTGTGATTCCTCGTTTCGTCAACTGAAGTTCCTGCTCTCTTCCGTACCTATACTTCGTCATTTTGACCCATCTGCCACAACAGAATTCCACACCGACGCGAGTGGAATCGGCCTCGGCGTCGTCCTCGTGCAGCGCTTTGGTGACGCCGAGCATGCCATTGCATACGCCAGCCGTTCGTTGAGCAAGGCCGAACAAAATTACACCGTCACTGAGCAAGAGTGTCTCGCCGTCGTCTTTGCAGTCCAGAAGTTCCGGCCATATCTCTACGGGCGCCGCTTCACGATCGTTACTGACCACCATTCACTATGTTGGTTAGTTGGTCTCCGCGACCCATCTGGCCGCCTTGCTCGATGGGCCCTACGTTTACAGGAATTTGACTTTGCAGTCCGTTATAAGAGTGGCCGACATCATGCGGACGACGATTGTCTTTCGAGTCTCCCTCTACAAACAAGTGAATGTGACACCGACAATTTCGATGAGTTTCTGGCCGCCATCGACGACATTCTTTTTCCCGACCTGACCACCTTTCGGCAAGAGCAGCGTGACGACCGCAGCCTGGATGCCCTCTTCGCCTCAGCTGCTCAGCCAAACTGGTAACAATGGCTTTGTCATCCAAGATGGCCTGCTCTACAAGACGAATTATGCGGCTGAGGGTGCCCACCTCCTCTTAGTGGTCCCTAAAAAATTGAGAACCCACGTGCTCCATCCTATGCACGACGACTCGACCGCTGGGCACCTGGGTTTCACCAGAACATACCACCGGATTCAGGGCCGATTCTACTGGACCAGTATGCGACGGGATATAGAAAAGTATGTGGCCAGTTGTAACAAGTGCCAGCAATTCAAGCGCCCTAATACTGCTCCGGTCGGACTCCTTCACCCTGCAGCGCCACCATCATCTCCTTTCGAAATGGTTGGAGTGGATCTTCTGGGCCCATTCCCGCGCTCAACAAACGACAACCGTTGGATAATAGTCTGCGTCGACCATCTGACGCGTTATGCTGAAACCGCAGCGATGCCAACAGCCACGGCTCTTGACGTTTCGAGCTACCTCCTGTTCTCCGTTATACTCCGTCATGGACCCCCCCCCCCCCCCCCTGTTATTGTGAGCGATCGCGGTCGCTAGTTCGTGGCCGACGTAGTCGAAGAGCTGTTGCGTCTCTGTGCTTGCCAGTTTCGCCACGCGACCCCCTATCACCCACAGACAAATGGCCTTGTCGAGCGCACTAACTGAACTTTGACCAACATGCTTTCGAAGTACGTGGATTCCAGGCACAACAATTGGGAAGACATCTTGCCTTTTATGACATACGCCTACAACACCAACAAAACATGAAACTACAGGCTACAGCCCTTTCTATCTTCTTTATGTTAGATCACCCCGCAGCTTCCTTGACACCATTCTACAATTTCCTCCTCATACGGACTCTTCTATTGCCCAGACTCTCTGCCGCGCTGAGGAAGTACGCCGCATAGCTCAGCTCCGTACGTTGGCATCCCAGGACCACTCCAAGATCCGCTACGATGCACGACTTAAGAATGTGTCATACGACAAAGGGGATATTGTGTGGCTTTGGACACCACTTTGCAAGCGCGGCCTGTGCCAGAAGTTTCTGGCTCGTTACACCGGGCCTTTCGTCATCACCGATCACCTAAGTGATGTAACCTACTCGATTGCTCGTCTAGTGTACAATGGCTACCGGTCTAAGAAGACGCAGATTGTTTACGTCGCAGACCTGAAACGCTGTCATCCACGTGACTCCGAGTGGACGTAACAGCTACTCGCCCAGCGGGCTTCGTCTGAGAAGGGAGGAGTGTTAAGCTAAAGCTACGGCAAGGACGGAAGAAGATGAGAACGAAGTGCACTTGTCTTGGTAGCGGCTCGGTGTCGGCGCGACTTCTTTTCATCAATTCATCTGTTAAATAAACGCACCCCATCGTAACAATATCATTTATATAAATGAAAGTAAATGACCTAGTGTACTTCCTTGAGGGACACCACATATAAGAGGGTTTGGTCCAGACTGTGTACCATTAATTAATACCACTTGTTCCCTAAGATAGATAGGAGTTCAATAATGATAGTGGTTTCCCTCGGAAGCCATAGCACTTCAATTTATTTAGCAAGATTTTATGATCCACGAGGTCAAAAGCCCTTGAAAAATCCACAAACACACCATGGACAATAGCCTTCTTTTTATAGTTGCGTTACTATATACTCTTTTTCTTCGAGTAATGCAGACTCAGTTGATTTTCCTTTGCAGAAGGCAAACTGAAATAGTATTAGCAGGTTAGATTTATGAATTAAGTTAGACAGTCTCTGATGAAGCAGTCTTTCCAAGGCTTTTGAGAACACTGGCAGAATTGGTATTGGTCTGTAGTTTCCAGGAACATTTCGATCTCCTTTTTTATAAATAATAAGGACTTTCGATAACTGCATTTTTTCCGGAAAAACTGCACTTACTAAGCAGACGTTCAAGATGTGAGGAAGTATGGGGGCGATTATTTCAGCTACATGCTTCACTGGCCCTATTTGAATGTCATCAATGTCACAGCTACTGCTGTTGTTAAGATTTCTTATCACTGACACTACTTCGCTTTCCATAATTGGGTGCAGAAAAACTGATTCATCATTTCGAATGTGTATATATTTGCAAGAACCAAATTGAGCAGCACAATTCGTCAGGTTTGTTAATAACGTAGTGAATACATTAGTCAATTCTACACCAGATACTTCCTTCCGTCAATATTTAATTTGGTTAATACAGTGTGCACACTCTTACGCTGTAAGAGTGTATTTAATCTTTCCCATAGTGCACTATGTCGAGAATTCTTGACATCTAGGAGTGATAGGTGATAGGAAGCTCGTGCAGATCACAGTTTTTTGGTAAATTTATTTCTACATTTCTTAAATACCGCAAGGTCCTCAGCCTGTCGAGTGCCCAAAAATTTCCTGTGTAACTTTTGTTTGGTTTGTATTGCTTTGCGGAGCTCTGGCGTTATCCAGGGCTGGTGGATTTTGCGACTTTTTGAGTGTGTCACGAGAGGAAAACAGTCATGATATATTTGTTTAGAGGTATCAATAAACATATTATAGGCTAAATTTGCATCGTCAAGTTCAACAATCTTGCTCGAATCTATATTCAGGAGCTCTTCACCAAAGGATGTCAGTGATGTCTCTAATTGCTTGGTATGTATTGCTTGTTAGCACGCAAAACAATGTTGCCCACATAAAATAAACCTGGAAGCTGCTGCTCAAATATTATGCCGGTTTGTTTGTGTGAGAGGTTAAACCCGGCATTGGTTCCTTCTAGCGCCCTTTGTAAGTTTACCATGTGCATCACAAATAGCAGCGGGGATACAGGGCACCCATGTCTCAGTACCTTGTTGATGTCCATTTTAACGTCGCTCCTCATCCCTTCCCATTCAACGGAAACGCGATTTACTCGGCAAACATCCCTCAAAAGCTGTATACAGTTGTTGCCTATACCTTCCTCTTTCAGAATATACCAGAAAATGTAGCGGTCTACGTCGTAATACGCTCCAGTAATCTCTAAAAAAAGACACACAGGTAATGGTCTCCTTTCTTCTCTGCAAATTTCCACACACTTAATGATAACAAACAAGTCATCATCCAGACGCCTACCGATTCTGAAGTCATTCGGAAGTTCTTCCAATATGCCGCTTTGTTCTGCCCATGCTTGCAGTTTTAAGTTAGGCGCCTGCATTTCTCACCTGTATATTACCGATGTAATAGTCAACGATCTATACGAGTGCATTCTAGCTTTTTCCCCCGTACCGTTATAAATTAAATTCATTCTACTTTTTTCGCCAATTGTCTGGCATTCGCCTATTTTTTAAGCTTTTTTCTATTGCTTTCAACGGAGCTACCTTACTTTTTGGTCCTATGTCATTAATCAGGCTAACAGGCACCTCGTCTAAACCTGTGCCTGTGGGTTTAGAAATTTTCGCTTCAGGTTTCTTCCAGTTGAAATTACTCAGAACCAGCTCTTTTTCTATGTAGTTCTCATTCATGCTCTTTTTCTCCTCCAAACCCGCTTTTCAAGCCATTGAGTGCGTTATGAGACAAGGCCCTTATTATATTTTAGCTGTAGAAATCGCAGAGCTTCTCGACATTGCGACCAAACGCGGTCACCACGTCACCTTTCAGTGGATACCTGCACACTGTGGCGTGATAGGAAATGAACAAGCAGACGCTGAAGCTAAAATATGTGTAAATAATGCGCCAGAAGTAAGCATCGCGTTCTCACGAACAGACACGAATGCCCTGCTTCGGTGCGTCATGCGGAACTCTACACTTGAGTACTGGACCAATCCTGATCGACGACACAAGAGACTGCACAAATGGGACCCAGAAATGAAGTTCCGCATGCCTCATAAACTGAAGAGGAGCATAACAAGTCTGCTACACCGGATTCGTCTTGGTGTTGCACTCACGAGGCGTTATACGCATATCATCGGCTGCAGTGACACTGGTCCCAACTGCGATCACTGCCCAGTGCCAGAAACACTTGATCACATATTTTGCTCATGCCCAGCGTACGCGCGAGAACGGCAGAGCCTCATTTCAACTGTTCAGCGAGTGACTAAAAGACCAATGTCTGACGAGATTGTCTTAGGTCCTTGGACTGACGCCAGCAGCGCAGCTGTGGTGATCGAAGCGACTATAGCCTTCCTTCAAGCCACTGGACACCATGCACGGCTATAGTATGACCTCAACGGGATGGACATGTACATACGCACCTCCTAATCTTATCATCATCATTAATCGCTCTTTTTATCCCCTCCCCCCTTCCCCAGTGTAGAGTAGCAGGCCAGAGCAAACTAACGCTCAAGCCGACCTCTCTGCCTTTCTTGAAATAAACCTCTCTCTCTCTCTTTTTCTCCTCAGATACCACCTCGCCATTGCCTTGAAATGATCCGGCTGGTATTTTTCGAACGTACATTAAATCCCGCGTCCCCTTCCAGTTTGCTTCCATCTTCGTCAAGGGTATGCTGTTGTATTGTTCTCGGCTTTCTGCCTAATTAAGTTAATATGGTTCCAAGATATTCAAGGTGCGGCCTTCTTTTCAACACGGATTTTTGCCACCCAACGTTCACTTTTACCTTTAATCTTCGCTTGAACTAGTATTTGAACCATGTTTTTTTTTTCCAATTTCAGTCTATTTCATCCTGCGGTAACTGTACATTTTTGTCTGCCTGTTCTCTCGTGATGCGCTTTCCGTCGTTCCTCGATCGCTTCCCGTATCTCCCTATTTCACCCGCTTTTCCGCTGCCTTTTTCGTTTCTAACAGGCATGTTGCTTCTCTTCCCGTATTTCTCTCGTCCTTACATTTAGATGCTCACTATATTCCTACTCGCTGCTTGGCAATTTGTCAAGTACTTTCTCCACTCTTGTGACTGTATTTGGTATTTGTTCAGCGTTCAAATTTGGACTGGTCATTCTCGTTCCTTGCTCTCTTTCCCAACTAAATATTTCACTTTCCAAATGATGCGTTTATGGTCACTCCCTATGCTGCTATACACTTCCTCGTCAATGACCATTTCTCTCAACTTATCATAAGTTCCTTCTGTCTTTAGACAGTAATCGATTGTCGATTGCCTTCTCTTGTGATCTGGCCATCATATTTAGCCCTGGTATTCAAGATAACCAAATTATGTTGCTCACAGAGACCTAGCAATAATTTCACGTTGTTGCCGGTATAACCGTCCAGATCCTGTATGTGGGCATTCAAGTCACCTACCAGGATAATGCGGTATCCTTCCCGAAACCCCTAATATCAGCACTTAGACGTTACGCCCAGCCAAGTTTACTTTCCACTCAAAATGCCTCCTAACCAAAGATGCTCTTGACACTTTGAATTTTCTCTTTGCAATTTGACTTCCTAATGTATCAGCATTCCGACTCTCCCTCCCTTTCTTCCGATTTAGTTCTGTTGCACGCTTCTCAAATACAATTCTGAATAATTGTTGCTGTTCTAAGTCTCTAAGGTGCGTTTCTGTAACCGCACACACACCTATTTGTTCTCAATTTAACGGCTCCTCAATCTCTAGCCAATTTTCTTTTCTTCTGCCGCCCTGCATGTTTATGGAACCTTTTTCACAGCGAGCTCTTTTCTTTCTAGTTTTTCTGTTGTTGCCGGTGATGCTGGTCTGAGGTTTACATAAGGGACCTCCTTCATTACTACGTACTCTGGCCTCCTCAGTGTCCGTGGGTACCCCAAGAAAGCAATTGCATAACCAGCAATTCGCCAGCCCACTTCTTGTCAAAGCATGTGATTGAAGTGGATCCTGTCTCTTTGAAAACCACCATACCTTCTCACTTCCCTGTTGATTTCGAGAACCCCTAAACCTTTCTCTCAGCTCACTTTCGTTCGGAATCGCCTCATTAGTGGCCGCAACTGCTCTATGTACGTTAATGTCATGTACAGGTATCTCCGGCACCGTGCATACCACAATCTACACCCGAGGGGACATCTCGCGTAAGTCGTCGATACCATTCGCCAAACGCTGGACTAGTCCCGCCCCTTACCTGTTTAGCACATCATTTAGGCCGCCCGCTACTACTACAAGGTTGCGCACCCGTGCATTCTCCGCGAGCTTTTCTCTAGCTCGCGCCATGGTCAAAATTAATCCGGAGGCTTCCGCTACGGCGTGATTCATAATCAGAACTGGTTTTGGTACGTAAAATCCCAGAAAAAAGAAGACATCGCCCAATGTCCGCCCTGGAAACGTCCCTACCGCCACTGTTTTGTCGCCTTTCAGCCACTCCACAAGTGTCTCTGAGCACTTGGACAGATCTGAGTCACCTGCGAGTATCGCCTTTTCACTCTTCCCCACTGACAAGGCCTCACCCTGCTTCCTTTGTCATCTTTTTCCGCGTGATTCGGATTTGACATGCGGAATTGACCCCTGCGTTACTGCTTTCCCTTTGCGGTAGCTTAAAGGTACTGACTCTCTTTCCAGCTGCCTACCTGCATGTTCCACGCATTCTAGGTGTTTGTCGGCACTCCCGGCCCTGTCTCGCCAGGAGCCTGCGTTTTATCATCATTACATTTTTGTTCGTGATGACGGCCCTGTTCAGTTTTCCCTCGGCTGCTCGGAGTCTTTCTTCTACTGCCTTCCGTGCATCACGCTCCATACTGAGTTCACTTCTCAGATGGGCGATCCCTTTCACAAGCTCATCCCGAACATCCTCCATTCTCTTTAGCCTAGCAACGACATCAAAGTGTCTGTCAATTGGATCAATTTCCTCGCTATTCTCATCGGTCCCTTCGTCTACATTCAGGGACCCCCCCGCGCGGTGCGTGTTTTACCGCCTTTTTTGCCATATGCTGCACTTGGCTTTCTCTAATGTTATCACCGAACGTTTGAAAGCACGTACTTACAAAGTGCCACAATTAATTCATGTGCAATGTTTTAAAAAGCAATAAATGTCGAACGGAAGTCCTGACCCACGTTCACACGTGTTCACACACGTGACCACACTCTGACTGTACTATAAGTACAATATTCTCGATACAAATACACAGACACTAAGAACACTAATGCCTAATATGCTTGACACTTCCAACCTACTATTTCAAGATTAAAAAGTCAACGTCCCACACGGTTGCACGGGTTGAAACACGTGTCACGAAAAGACGTTCTAACTGTCCTAGAAAAGCACACACACCCGATACACACATGCCCATACAAAAAAAGGAAGAAAAAAGAAACCTAATAGCTGATAGCCCTGCCGCTTCCAACATATTATTTAAAGACTAAAAAAAGCAGCAAATTTAACAACAGAAACAAGCTCAAAGCATACACAAAAAATTGTTTTCGTCGCCGCTACGGAGTCCAGGATAAATAAATCCGTCCGCCACCGCTGTCCGACTCGCAGTGCCGACTCGCGGAACATTGACGTGCGACGCCACTGACTGTGCTCCTGTTCGCGCAAGCATTGTAGGACGCCTGGTAATTGCTGTGGTGTTTCTTCTGTGCAGCAAGAGTTGCCTCGCGTGCTGAGTAGCGCCAACGTGGCGCCCCCACATATATTTCGAACACCATCAGAGGAGCTCGAGCGCAACGCTGTATGTACCTATACCTTTCGATGCTACGCGCTTTCAGCCAAAGTATCAATTTTGATTTGTTACCAACTTCGCTTTCCCCACATTCATTACTCGAAGGAAGGATACCAGAGAATAAATGCAACTTTTTGCATTAGATGCACAAAGCGTTCCTCGTCGACTGCGTCGGCCTTTTTGGCGTATGGGGAATATCATTTATGTTTCTTACTTTTCTTCTCAGTATTGCTGAAAAAAGCTGCTCGCCTGTGTGGCGCGGAACTGTCCCCTAAATCGGACAGCAGCGCAAAAACACCTAAGAACACAAGGGAGAGCAGCAACTATGAGAGTGGCTATGCTGCTGAGCCATCAGTCTCGCTTTGCCTTGCCGAATATAAGATGGCGGATCACGCCTGCTGAAACGTCAGTACAAAGTACTTGACGTTATGCATAACGTACGTTTGCCATTTTTTATGATGGAAATTCTTAACCCGACACCTCGTTCATACAAGGAGTAATTCAAAATGATATTTTCATTCTTCGATGAGGGCGAATACACAGCGGCTGGCATTTGAATGCAGAAACACAACAGTGAATAGAAAGCCCTGAACGGCGCAGGTTGCCTACGATTCTTTCGATGGCCGCCTGGCTGGTATATCGCTGTTCGCGCTTATGAAGCTTAGTTACGTTATTCAATCGGTGGCAATTATTTATCTCTTTGCACATGCATTAACCCAAACCAAAAAGCGATTTTACAAACGAAGGTAAACATAAGCACTATTGATCTAGGACGCTATGTCCATCTGGCACTTAAAGGGACACTAAAGACAATTGTTAAGTCAACGTGGAATGTTAAAATACGATCACAGAATCCTCTAAACGGTTGTCTCGAGCCAAGAAAAGACTTATTTTATGACAAAATTGCGTCCGAAGCGTCCGCGTACCTCTAGCGCCATTCAAATCGCCCACCTCCCGAGCGAGGATTGGTGGCGTCATGGTCTCATAGTGACGTTTGCCACCGGTGAGTAAAGCGCCACCCGCAGACGGCGCTACCGCTTTTCTGCCGAAAACACAGACGCGCGGCCAGAAACAGAGCCTAGACACAGCCAACGGCAGTGCGAAAGCGGAAGGAACAGCGTGCGCCGCATTCTAAACATGATGACCGTCGAGGCTCGTCACAATGGACCTTGTTGACGACACTAATAACACGTTGGCTCGCGATGCTGGGCTCGATTTCAGCAATTTAAGCTCCGATGAGCATGACATGCTGCTGAGGGCTCACGCTGCCGACGTCGTTGCGTACTACAACGACGGCCTCGACACCGGCTCATCCGAGCGCGAAAGCAGCGAGGACTCCAGCAATGCGACGTCGGGCGACGAAGCTGGTCATTGTCTGGACTTGCCGTCGCGCGGACCGCTCGGGCATCCCGCGACATCACATGGACGTGGTATTTACTACTGCTTGCAATTTCAAGTGCGAGTTTAGCGAGCCAGTAACACTAGCGCAGCACTATACGCGATATTGGAACTACCGAAACTCGAAAGCGCGCGGCGCAGTGTCGAGCGATAACGAAATCTTTACACCAGCCATGTCGTTATCAAGGGTAACGCCAAAAAGTAATTTTTTCTAAGAGTATAATAGAAATAGACAAGTAGCGTTTTCTCCCGTCTTAGCGTCCAACGAAATTAGGTTTTTAATCCGAGTGGTTGAGTACTAGTGAAAAAAAATTTTTAGGAGTGCCTTCGTCATCGGGTAAGTACCCGAATGGGCCTGGGGAGTCTCTTATCGTGTCCTGCATTTACCACAATTTATCGATTAGTAAAGCTATGTTCGCGATTATATTGAGACCTTAGACGTTCTAGAGCATTGCTCTATCACTTTAGCTTGACTTTTTATGACTTTAGTGACCCTCTAAGTTCACAGAAGATTGCCCTTTTATGCACTCCATTCTACAGCAAGTGCAATTTCTATTCGTCAGGAAGCATGCCGACTGACTCGAGCGTCTCCGATGAATTTCAGCCGTTCAAGGTGACCTTTCACAGCGTGGAATGGTGGTAAGACCTAGTTGGTCACTGCTGCGGAGTGAGCACCGCTGCCTGAGTATTTAGAAGAGTCGGCTAACAAAAACCAAGCTGGAAACCACGTCGCGCCCAGAGCCCAGTGGCACATTGTCATCTTCCCGCGCTGGGTGGTATCTTTATCCTAAATTGCAGAGGTGTCCGATTGCTAGTTCTTGAGACCAAATTAAATACAAAAGTGATTGCGGCAGAACCAATCTCAGTATGACTGCTTTCGGTAATGCGTTCGCATTGAATCAATATAGGGGCACATTGTATTTCCACCGTCGAAACTAGGCATGTATGACCTCTCTACTGCAGCGGGACTCGTCTATCGCGCTTCCCCAAGAACACTCGGCGCCATCTACCGTCACTGCCCTAAAGCCTGCGCGTGGCCTCCGAAATGCGCGGCGCCTGATAAACGCGTCACACAGCGACCGGGCTACTCGCACTTCTTCCTGGACACGCTGTGCCATCCAGTAGCACCACCCCCAAGAAGAGAAGGGTGGTGTGAAGCCGGTGACTGCGAGCGCTGATAATTGTTCCTTCGCTTGCCACGCACTACGTGGCACATACACAGCAATCCAAGTTCGTGAAAGGTTCATTGAAGCGTGGCACATACCCTGTGTATTCATAATAAGCACATACCGGGTGCAATTGTGACGCAGCCGACTAACGCATATGGTTGCTGTCCTTGAGGACCCCTTCTGATCACTGTTCGATTCCGCTCAGCATGGGATAAATTAGGGGATGTCGTTGGTCATTGTAGAGCAGCACCTTCCCAGTGGCACCAATTCGGTGATCCCAGTTGGCATCAAAGAGGTTCTTTGAAGACCAACACAGACTGAATGACAGATGTCCAATGCTTCAAGTAGGCGTGAAAGCGTTTCTCCGAACAGCGTTACCTATCCAGGCACGTTTCTATAGTGACGAATGTCGTCATGAAAGAGGTTCGTTGAAGAACCACACGTATGTACACATTTACACATAGTCAGTGACCAAGATAGTCCGATGGTTGATCTCGAACCCTTCTACTTCAGCACAGCTGCTCGATGTGCTACGCATTCCACCACTGCCATTACCCAGGGACTCAGGCAGGCGGCAAAATAAATACGAACATGCATAAACAGACACATAGACACATACATAGATAGAAATATAAATACATAGATAGACAGACCCCGGAAAGTGCGTGAGGTGCCCTAAGATTGCGAACGCATTAAAAGAATAGTGCCAGGAGCCAATCTAGTCGAATAGGGATTATATAGCACCAGAAATTAATCTAATATTTTTTGAACAGTTTGTGAGAGACGTACAGCCTTCTCATCATTTATATCAAGCAATTTTTGCATACTGCATTACACTCCATTACACTGCACAAGCTAGCTCTGCACTGAATGCTCAAGTAGTGCACTAGGAACAATAATTCGGCCGCTTGTTCGCACCCTCAGGGCTCTTCGGAGCAAATGCCGTCATACATTATCATATAAACTTTAGAAATCCAGCATGGTTGGTAAATTAATATCTGTGCATACCTTCACGGCCCCATCTGAAATTCCTGTCATCAGCACCAATGGCAGTGTCTACCCCGCCCCCCCTCCCTAAAAAAAAAGAAAACGCTTTTTGTTTAGTTAAATTTGTCGCGGCTGATGGTCCCACTATATTATAAAGCACGCGCCAATGAAACGTAATTAAATTTAATCCAAGGAGAACACACAGGTGACGCGCGTATAAATAGTCGAATACACTACCCTCAACAAGACAATATTCTATTGGTTATTCGAATGATTCGAATATTCGCACACCTCTAAAAGATTTCGCTATAATGTTTTTATCTTATTTGCAGTCCACATGTGTAGTAGTACCTTGAACCTAATGTGTGCGTATACATATCTGAAATATTCAGCCACCTTCGTTGCTACTATTCCAATCTTCTAGGAGCTAAGCGAATTTTCGCAATAATGGCAGATTTCCCACCCCATGTCATTTCCAAAAGCCTCTGGCTTTATATGACGCATGCTGTAAATATGTTAAGCGCGTGCTCACCAGTAAAAAAAATCTCCATCATGTCAATGCCCTTTCACGTCTCGCGTGACGTCAATGGTGTAGTTTAATGACCTTCACAATCATTTGCATTTTCGCCGGACGTGCGGTCAAGTATATATTGTAGCACGCTGCCATTTAATTTATGTTCGTGTCTATTACATCGCCAACTGGAACATTTGGTTATTGGAAAACGTATTATACACCAGATTATTCTTATTCCGAATCAGATACTGAGCTTTAGGAATGCATAGGTGCTTTAAGCGGGACTCAAACCTGTACCTTATGATATACGCAGGTAATACGTTATAGTGATGCCAGCGCCAATTTTTCTTTGAATCGGACCCTTTTGTGTCAAAGTTTGGGTTAAATGCAAGTCCTTTTCGCACCGTATGGAGCAAGTTTCGATGGAGAAACTATTTCATGCAGCTGAAGAAAGATAAGAAACCCTTGTATTCCCATGAACCACAACGTAAGGCAGGTTTCACAGAAGCATTGAAACATCCCTCGAGACCGCCACATGCCCAGAAAATAAAGATGCCCTTTGTTTCTGCGAATGCGCGGCGCACCAGAGTTGAACAAGGTTATGAACGTGTCTTTAAAACAACTCACTGATGCTTCTTTGGTATTAGATAGTGCAATAAACGACAAATCCTACAAGTCGGTATTTTCAAAGAGGCTTTTTAATCCAACTTATAGACCAGCCTTTGAACGTGTTTATGTGGCCGCCCACACAGGCCGTGCTAATATTTGAAACAAGGATGCACGATAGCCAACGTAGGCTCTTACATTATTCAATGTAGGCCACTTTAGCTTAACCTCTGTATCCACCCTACAATAAAAAGTAAGCAGAATCTCCCTGTAAGGGAACTGTCGAAGATATGCGTAGCATTATACCTCGTGTTCAAAATTAAGCTTTATGGTGTTCTTAAAATTGGGCACAGGGAGGCACGCCAAGACCATCTGTGCAAATAAGCTATGTGGCCAGGGGGGCACAAAGTGAGATGATAATTATCGCTGTCAGCAGCCGAATCAATTAAAATTGAATAATTAACTTTTTATTGACTGCACGAAGTGTGTATGTTTGTATTCAAAAGTTAGAGGCAGTCGTGTTTCTACACAGTTTCACTTGTAATAATTCTTCTGTTATGCCTGTGCTATCAGACTCCAAATTTTATTTGTCGTTCGCATGATTGCGCACGCAAGAGAGATCGGCTCAAAGCTCCTCCCTGATGTGACGCGGCTGTTGCGTACGGCGTTTAATCAGACACCTGGGTGGAGGCATAGGGATAGATGATAACTGTTCCCCTTTCCTGTCGGCTGGCGAAATCAAGATATGACAGGGCGGTGTCACTGTTACGCACGCGCACTGCCCACCGGCTTCTGCGCTCGTGCCATCATCTCGGCATGGCTGCTGCCGCTATCGTTACAGGCAGCGCGGTCGCGTGTTACGACAGTGGTGACGGGTTCTTCAATTTTTTTATTTCGAAAAACACTGTGCCGGCAAAATTGCCCTCGTCATCAATTTTCCTCAAGATATCGGTCAAACAGATTAGGGCTTGGTCAGTTTAATACCCCTGCCGGAATACCAACTGATAAGAAGCAATAACATTACATTTTTATTGGTATTCTTTTAAACGTATTACCACTAATTTTTCTCTTACATTACTGAAGAAAGACAAAATGCAAATGAGTCGATAGTTAGTAAATAATGAACGGTAACTTTTTTCAAAATGGCGTAATATTTCCTCCTTTTACCCGTTTAGAGGAAATACCCGATTTGAATATATTGTTAAACACAACAAAAAGAACATCTGATATTACATGAGCAATCATTCTTATATGTTAAGGCTGCATTCTATCAAGCCCCGCATCTGTGGTTTTCAAAATTCGTATGACTGAAAGTACCTCTTTAGGTGTTCTTGGCAACATGAAAAATGAATGAGGACGACGAGTAAACGAAGTTTTCCAATCGTGTGGTGCATTTACGGACTGATTGAAGAAGAAAATACTGAAGGCAGCAGCGATTTCTTTCGGGTGGCTATAAACCTTACCTTCATGCCTGATAAAAGATATATGATCAATCTTTACATTTCTGTTTGAAAATTCATTCCCAATTTTTCATTTTTTTACTATTATCTTATATACATGCACTAATTCTCTCTTCATAATACTGGCGTTTGGCTTCCTTCAATATAGTATTTAGAGCAGTGCAGAATTTTTTCTACCTGCAAAGCAGGCGAACATCATAAGCTTGCTTTTTTATATCAAGGTTTTCCCGCGCACACGTCGCCTTCAATAATACAATAATCCATATAAATTCTTTGCAAAGCAACGAATTTCAAAAATACCTTCAGTGGGTCAGTAATCTGAGTTACCGAGGACCAACTGATAGTTTCGGTTGTATTAATGAAACTATTGCTGCTCAAAAGAAGTTTGGTGAAAGTAGACATGCTGCGAACACGAGAAATCGAATGGAAGTAAAAAAATATAGGGTAATGATCGGTGATATGCACTTTCGCGAAACCTGCGCAGACGGAAGCACAAAATTTAATAGGGCATAATCAATAAGCGTGCCTACTTCATTACTTCACCTTATCGATTGGGTAATGAGGCACTCGTAACCGAAACATTGAAGTAAGCTAGGAAGGCAGTAGAGGAAAAAGCTGTTTTATTATGTAAGTTAAATATCTAACGGATGATGATAACGTTTTTTTTTCGTGTAATATTATTTCCATTATTCTACTTGCGACGCTGTTTCGGACCCTACAGGATCACCGTATTGGCACACTGGACTATAAGGTGGTGCCAGACGGTATTTCGGAATCACAGCGGCGTCGCTCACGGGTTAAAACAACCTTGTTATGCGCCCTTTCTACCAGAACTAACTCTGAGAAATCCTTTCTTTCTTTGTTGTTTTTTCTTCACTGCATGTGCTCAAGCTTCTTTCGCTCGGATTTGCGGCATCGGGACGATGATCTTTAGGAGGGGGGGGGGGGGGGCATTGGCACGAGCACTTATCATTCTGTCGGGGACTGCATTCCACCCGCTAACAATTTAAGGTTAACAATCAGCGCAAGGCGCGCCTGCATGAATGGAACTTACTGGAATGTCATCGATTGTTCTATCCGTTGTCTGTTGTCACCGAAGCTTGCGTCATCTGACTGTATGCCCGGCGCGAATTGTGTAGTACGTTCTGCAAGACACGCGGGAACCAGCGATTACTCTGGAACCTTCGATACAAAAGCCGACGCGCTGGACCGGCAGATTAAATGTCGACGAACAATGACGGTATTCACCGCTGTCGCTGTGCATTGAGTGTAACTTGCTTTGTGGGAAAAGATTCGCCCATTAAAAGTTAGTTTAGTCTTACACAGTTCTACTGCTTGTTCTTTACCATCACTACTACGTGATAATGTTAGTAACTTCCGTCAAGGCTCTAGTGAAAAGTTATTCATTAATGTCTTTGTAATTATTTTTCCAAAACTCACGCTATTAGCGGATAATAATGTTCACCTGTTTTGCGAACTCTTCTGCGAGAACGCCATGTTGGTTGCGCTCATAAATTTTTTTATAAAAACTATAAAATAAGAAATGAGATTATGGGGCTTTACATGCCAAAACCACGATCTCATTATGAGGCACTCCGTAGTGGGGGGTCCCCAGAATAATTTTGACCACCTGGAGTTCTTTAACGTGCACCTAATGTACGGGTGTTCTTGCATTTCGCCTCCATCGAGATGCGGCCGCCGCGGCCGGGATTTGATCCGGCCACCTCGTGCTTAGCAGAGCAACGCGAAAGCCACTAAACAACAACAGCGGGTATTAAAGTTTGTATATTCGAAATAAATTGCTGTGCGGCCTTTGTTATCTGTGTGGCTGCATGCCAACTGCTGTTATACTTTAAATAACTCTTATGAAAACCAGGCAAGTTTGTGTAATTTGGACGTAATCTTTAAGCCTAGATATTCGCCGTTATATCCAATTCTAGATGCTTCACCACCATGCACATTATTCACGTGTTGTTGCTGCCATACACCACCAATAATGAAGTGTGCGCTCCAATCTTGGAGCTGTGGCCTCTCATTGTGTTGCTTCAGTTTGCCAATTAATCCATCGGGCGAAGGTTGATTCTACGTTTCATTTTGCCATCACGCGATTATTTGCCTTGATGAACTCCACGGTCCACTGATGCACATTTTGAATGCAAATCGCATAGCCTTTCCTATTACATTAGCATTGGACGCCAGAATTCATTATTTGGAGCTGCTGTAAGTATACTAGATGCATACCACTGGTACACTAGAGACCGTTCACAGCGGACAGTTGTCGGGGCAAATGTAAAAGGTGCGATTGACCCCGATACCACACGACGTGATATCTGGCCTTCTGACCACAGCCGAATGTCTGAATCACAGCAACAAGGAGCACGTACTGAGTGAAAACTAGATCAGTTTTTGTTAGCATTCGAATCTGGTAATGCGAATTTTTTAACAAGAGGAGATCACTAGTCGGGCTTCGTACCTACGCGTAATCGCAGTGGATGCTGCCCTGATTATTAACCAAGAACATATGTCTCGCCTGCAGGCATTTCGCTTCTTCGTTGCAGTTGCAGTAATTAAGAGAGAAATGCAAAAACCCTCGTTTACTTAAATTTTGGTGCCCGATAAGAAGCTCCATGTAGTCCAAATTATTATAAAATCGCCCACTAGATCGTGCATCATAATGAGATATCGGTTTGATCACGTTTAATCCTAGAATTTCATTCATATAAAAATAAAAGTGTCTTGTTTCACAGAATTTTTTGTTCTGAGCAAGTACAGTATAAAAAGTATCCTTCACCGACTGCACTGTTGCCGAAGCACGAAACACCAAGGCACATTGGGTGCAGGTATTTAATTACCTCTACATTTTTTAATCCCAATGACTAGTTCTGTGACCGATAAGCTAATTTAATTATTGGGTTGTTAACTGGACAGACGTGTATGTACCTATATATAGCTGAAAATAGCCTCGCTGATTACGCCCATCGGGGAACTATCAACCTCTAGCATGTTGAAAAATATGGCGTTTGTGAAAGGCAATCAAAGCAACAGAAAACCAATAAAGCAACATTATTCACAGTCCACAGTCCACAGACTGATCACGCGTGTAACCACCATACCAACGCAAAGGAGTACTGAGGGGGTAAGAACAATCTGCTGCAAGGCAAAAGAAAACAGCAGAAGTCGTAAGTGCAAATGGATATCGCCGATTCGAGGCGCGCATGCACCGACCGAAAGTACTCGCTCACCGCCACCAGGCTAAAATAATGACTTGTGTCATTTATCACCAGCACTAACATTCTGTGTGCGCTTTCGGTTGGAAGCGTTGCATTACTATCGAATAGCGGATTTCTACCTAATAGTAGAAATATAGCGGTTTTATGCCTTTAAATCAGTGCGTCGTCCGCCACAAAGAAGGGGAATTTAGAAAATGCTCAGTGGCGAGGCGGCCACTTGGCAAATGTTGGCAGAGTCCATGCAGCGACTCTGAAAACAGTCTATAATATGAAACCATGCTATATTTGATAACAACAAGCGTTGCCGTCTGCAGTCTGAAAAATAAGCAACCCCTTAGGACGAGAAGTTTACTGTTTTAATGTACGCAAAACGATTATTTATACAGCGCATCACTCCAAATATTGATTCCTTAAAAAAGTCAGTCGCGCTGTAGTATTAAACCCAGATCCTTCAAGGAGCACAAAATGTGTATTGGATGACGCGAACCTATTTTGTTTTAATACTATCCATGTCGTAGAAACTATATGGGGTCAGCTTTTCGTTGTTTTTTTTTATTTTCGAGCATTTCAGTAAACCGGACACCCATTTTCTAGCGGTATCACACGTATCAAATAAGGTTACAAAGCGATTCTTTTTCTAAACAGACACCACGTAAACTGCGTTATTTCATTTTGTTTAGAAAATGAAATTATTTGGTATTCCATTCGCTCTTCCAACATATATACTTCCCAACCAAGTCACAGACAAGATTGTGTTTTGAATTTGTGGAACTTGATAGACGCATTTATCAACATTTCAATAGATTCATCAGAGAACCGCTCTTTGTATTGTAATGTTTAGCATACTCCTGAGACAGCAAACAAACAAAAACTAATCGATAGATTGGTGGACGCTTTCTAATATAATGTCAACAACGGGATCTTCAGGAGCGGTATAATAATTATTTCAAAGAGATCATGGCTCTGTGAACAATATGAGTCTATGAACTTCGTAGACAATAAATTTATAGTAAAAACACGAAGAAAACTACACTTGATAACATTATTCTTGCTGACGCACGGAATCACATCATGCGTGCTGCTTTGACCGGCTGCATTCTTTCTCGACTCTGCCATGGCTTATATAGAGACCGCTTTCCTTCATCAAACGTTCCTGTCTTCTTAGGAGGCGACTAAGCGCTCTAACCAAATGGCCATTATGAAACCCATTGCGCTGGTAGCTGCTATATATGGTAAGCTATTTTAATGTGGTTCAGCTGTATCAAATGGAAAGTAAAAATGTAAGCGCCAAGTAGCTATGGCTTAGATATCCATTCAAATTCTACTAAATGTTCATGCGATATATATATATATATATATATATATATATATATATATATTTGTACGCATAAGTCTTTTTCGTTTTCTCGGGGGCTTCATTTCACCCACCAACAAGTTAATGTTGCCGTTCAGCGTAAGACGCGCTTGCATGATTTAGAACTTAGGCTAATGTTGAAAGAAGACGAAGTTAATTCCGGCAGAACGTGCTCTTTCATATGGGTTCCGGCGACTACTAATTGTTTAGCCGAAAGCTCGTCAAGTGCACCTGCCTCGAGTATCCGATCGGATTACACTCGACAAAAGCTGCGTTTCAAGACCAAGTGCAAGTCCGTGTGCGAATATTTCGTCATCCCACGCGACATTGAAAATTCCAAGCGGCGGAAGCCCCGTTAGGCCTCGATAGACAACGCGTGAGCGACCGCCTCCCCCCTTGGTAATACAAAGATCGCCCCTACCGAGCGTAGGAGATGGCTTCATCAGAAGATATGGAACTCCAAATACCCCCCCCCCCCCCCGCATCCGAATAACAACGCGGACGAAAACGGGGACACAAGACGGATTTCCGAAGCGGGGATTAGCAAAAGCCAGGGGATCGCCGCCCACAACCAGGCGACAGAAGGCTGGCAGTTAGTTCTATCGCGGTGGCAGCGAGAGGCTGCCAAGCACAATCACAGGGAAAAGGCTTCCAACAACAAGAATAACATTAACGGAGGGCCATCAGCTGACGGCGCGAAAGGAGACGGGCAAAGCAGAGAGACGGGCCTCGGTCGTCGCAACATGCGCCCGGCGAGGGGCAAACCTCTACCACCATTACCGAAGAATGACATCTAAATAATGCTGAAACCTCACAAAGGACTAATGCTCAAGGAATACGTGAAAACAGAAATACCACACGCGATTATTCGCTCTACCGGAACGATAATCCCAGGAAGCAGACCTAACCAACGAAAAATTACCGGAGAGGACTTGATACTGCGAATCCGAGAAGGGACGAATAACATCATCGTCTCCACACCCTCACTGGAGGTGGCGGACGTCATTCGTCGAATAACATGCATGGAGCTGCGTGGCAAACAACACCCCTTCAACGTGTACGTAGCGGATCCAGATGATAGCTACAAAGGGGCGGTGCGCGGATTCCCAGCGCACACCGAATAAGCAGATCTCCAGCAACACCAGCGAGTGAGGACCCAAGGAGTGGCCATTGAAAGTGCCCGAATGCTTGGAAGTTCAAACACCGCTCTCCTCACCTTCTCGGGCGGCACGCGCCCCAAATGCGTGTACTACATGGGAGTAGAGATGCGGTGTACATAGTACAGGCCGACAGTCCAAATGTGCCTGGAGTGCATGGAAGAGGGACACCGCTCGGACGTGTGTCCGAACCCCAAGAACATATGCCGGGGCTGCGGGCTCGAAATTCCACCCCCACAAGTACACGAATGTGACGTGAGGTGCGCCGTGCAGGGCGGCGGGGCACGAGACCAGTCGGTGCCCGAACAAACTGATTGCGGCCAAGCGCGGGAAGACGACTCGCCAGTCTCGATTGCGGGAGCGGTCGGAACAGAGCACCAAAAAAGACACCGGGGTGCTGGTTCGAGCCGACGGAGGAGGACTTCTATCGGCACCGATCGAGATCCAGATCGCTACAAGGAAGCACAGCGATCAGCAATACCCCCTCGAGGGACCCCTCCAGCTCCAGGGCTTCGCAGCGGTCGAATTCACCACTGCCTAAAACGCAGCAGGTGAGCTGGGCGAGGGTTGCTTCTCCCACTGCTCCAAAACAGAACACTGGCGAAAATGAAAAACGCATTCAGGAAATGGAAAAGGAAAACGCGCGACTTAGAGAACAGCTCTTAGAAGAACGCAAACGAAAATCACTAGAGAAGCATATGTCAAAGTTAGAGGCGCGACTAAATAACAAAATACAACAGCTGGAAATGCCGAGTCAGACTAAAGAAATTGCCGAAACAAACGGGGTGACAGATATAACCTCGGACTCCGCGCCGTCTCCGACAACCTCAATCTCCAATAACGCGCCGACAACAGCAGCGCAAATCCAAACAATGATAACAGAAAGTCTAAAAATATTTATGCACGAAGTGATGATCGTAGTCAATAAAAAACTAATAGAATTTCAGCAGCTAAGCACGAGCGATTTTTAAAAACGTAAGGTATTGGTGACACAACAACTTAAGGCAGTCATGCACACAGGCAGTTCCGACCAAAAAACGCGCAATTGCGATTGGAGCGGTTTCGGCAAAAAGCTAAAATACGCCGCTGCATAACAGAGTACGACGGCTCGGACACGGAAATGTCATGGGCTTAAAACAAGAGTGGGCAACATGGCTAATCACACTAAGAAACCATAACGAATAACAAATTCAAAACAATTGGAGATCTGGCAATGGAACTGTCGCTCCGTCTCCAGGAAAGCGGCAGCGCTCCGACAGTTTAGTAAAAACATCGAAATCGCTCCGGACGTGATATGTCTGCAGGAGGCCGGAGCCAAGCCGGCCAAAATGCAGGGATACGACACCCTGAGCGATCCCCAAAATTCGATGGTCGCCGCACTGGTGAGCAAGTCTATAAACGCTCAATTATTAACACTTCCACACATTCAGGGAGATATTCATTCCATAGTTATCAGTATGATGCCAAAGAAACGAAGTAAGGCACACACAATAATCACAAACTTGTACAGTCCCCCAAAAGCGAAGGGGGCGATCTACCACAAATTTTCTCGGCTTCTACCACAAAAGGTTCCACAAAATTCTACCACAAAAGGTTTCATGGGCACCAGGGAGAACGCGGTGGTAGTGGGGGACTTTAACGCACCCCGTATACTATGGGGTTACGCGAAAACATCGCCCAATGGGTTTCTACTCGAGCGTACCGCTACAGTTTGGTGCTTATGGCCAATCAAGCAAATTGGTAAACCGACGCGCACGGGTAACAGCGGCAGCAGAGACACGGCGCCCGACCGTGCATTTACAATTAATGTCAGATACGTGCAATGGGTTCCCCTCGACGAAAACCTGGGAAGCGATCATGACATAATCAGAATAGCGCTCTCCACACCCAACACACGGAGAACAATAGGAACCACCAAGTTAACCGACTGGCCTCGTTATAAAGAAATTCCAGAGGGCACTGGAGGAGTCAGATACCACCTCGACCAACATGCGGGAATGGACAAAATTCCTTCAACAAGTGCATGGGGACACCACCAAAGCCATAGAGCGCATAGCGGAGGCGCGGATGATAGACTCTCACCTAGTCAGCCTATGGGAAGAGAGGCGGAAATTCGTCAGGAGGTGGAAAAGACAACGTCAAACAAACACCTAAGACAACGCATCGCTCTATTGGCTGAGAAAGCCCAAGGCCACACCAACAAGCTATGTAAAAACAAGTGGGCGACGTTCTGCGGAAACCTATCAGGGACTCTGGGAACGACCAGCACGGGATGAATACTCCGGAGTATGCTAGACTCAATGAGCACACGTACTGAGAATAACAAGAAGCTCCAAATTATAGCAGACAACTTCGAGGGTACAAACCAAGAACCAGTGGACGTCCTTCAGAACAAATACATAGGACCCTCCCCAGCGGCGAGATCGCCCTACACGGCGATACCTTACGCGGGAGAGGCCAACCCTAAATTAGACGAAGAAATAACGTACGCTGAAGTGTACGAAGCGGCACAAGCCCCAGTTAAAAACTCGGTACCGGGCCCAGACAGGATCACGAATTCAATGATTCGAAACATGGATTCAGTGGCCCTAGGGAAAATAACAAAGATGTTCAATAGCGAGTACTGGGCCAAGGGAGATTTGCACCAAGAATGGAAATGAGCTAAAATAATCTTGATCCCCAAACCAAAAAAGAATCCCTCGGTCGATACACTCCGGCAGGTATCGCTCACGTCCTGCTTCGGTAAGCTCTATGAGAAGGTGATCCACAGCAGCCTACAGAAAAGAGCGGAGCTGGTTCCCAGAATCCATGATAGTGTAGGAATTAAGGTGACGGCGGCGAACGAGCCGTGCCGTCGTTCCTACTCAGAAGGCGGCGAGCTGAGCAGAGGCTGCGACGACCAGCGTCTCAAGCTCCTGGAACAACACTGCGCGTGCCGAGCTTGCGCTTCGAGCACGCGCTGCGCTTCTTTATTGTTTTCTTCCTTGACCGTCAGCGCCAAGGCACCAGTTGGCAGCGCCGACCAAAGCACTCCACGTTGCAGCGTCGGTGGGCCCTACAGGGCCCCCCGCCCAGACGGAACGTCGATGAAGGAAGTGAGAGAAGCTAAGTTGGATCTTTGTACTCCAGCCTGCATCTTAGGTGCGCCTGTTTAGGCGCAGGCGCAGACGTCCTTGAGGCAAGCGGCTCCGGCAGTGTGGCATTCGCTGTTGTCCTTGCAGGGCTGCCCGATACGTTTCCGGCGGTGGTCTGTAGCTTGTCGCAGGTCTTGCCGTCCAGCGAGCGGACAAACTCGAGAGCACAGTCGCAGAGGTAGCCGAGGCCGGCGGCGGCGCGGCAGGTCAGGTGCTCGGACGTGAGGCTCAAAGGCTCGGATGGCTTGTAGATGTAGCGGCCCTCGCTGCACGAGGCCCCGCGAGGCTCGCACTGGGCGTTGCTCGTGCGGGTGTCCTCGAAGATGGAACGAAGCGCGATGGTTGCCTTGGTGACCTGCGCGTCGATAGGGCCGTGCATTCTAAGACGAACTTGCCGTTGTCGGAGGGAAGCCTCTCCAGCTTGTCGGTGGCGATCTTGGAGACCTTAACGGGGACATCGTTCTTCACTGGGCTTAGGCACGCGTGCTTAGGGTGGAGCGGTGATTGCGGCGTAGTCCTTGTACAGGCGCGAGAGCTGTGGGCCCCTGGGTGGGGGTTACCAGTGTACGGGAATGCGCGCGCAGTGGGCATCGCATCGATGCATCCCTCGAGGTTGAGCCGCGCAGGCCGGGTTGTAACTACCTTTGCAGGCTGCAGGGTTGTTCGAAACTAATCCCCCGATGGGGACGGCGGAGTTATCCGGAGGTTCTCCCAAGCGAGCACTCCTGAAGAAAGCCGGGCGTCTGGCCGGGGGTCGCTTGTGCCCGATTTGTATTCCGGTGGGTAACCGGCGACCGCCTGGTTTCGAACCCGCGACCTCCCGAAGTCGAGGCAGACACTTTACCACTGGGCCACGACTGCGGTGGCTTACGGCGCTGCAGCTTGCCAATATCGAACACGGCGCCGCAACTTTGGTAGGACTAGTGAGGCTTAGCTGCTGCACGGGCGCCCGGTGAAACGGTCCCTCGAGCAGTGCCCGCTGACGGTCTGCATCGAATGGGGTCGCGCGCCGTAGGCTGCCGGCGTCCACGAGTCGAAACTGGTCCTCATAAAGGTCGCCCGAACCATCAGGGCCAGGGTCAGGCCAGTCAGCGCTAAGCGCAGGGCCATGGTCCGAGGGAGTAGCTGACGTGTCACCGCTCTGTGTGGCTGGCATGCTCGTACCGTGACGGGCGTGCTCGCACCATGGCCGGCGTGCTCGTACCGTGGACGGCGTTCTAGTACCGTGAACTGGTGTGCGCCGCGGCCGGTGAGCGTCGTGGCCGGTGAGCGCCGTGGCCGATCACGTCCGGGTCACCATTGTGGGCGAACGAGCCGTGCCGTCGTTCCTACTCAGAAGGCGGCGAGCCGAGCGCAGGCTGCGACGACCAGCGTCTCAAGCTCCTGGAACAACACTGCGCGTGCCAAGCTTGCGCTTCGACCACGCGCTGCGCTTCTTTATTGTTTTCTTCCTTGACAGTCGGCGCCAAGGCACCGGTTGGCAGCGCCGACCAAAGCGCTCCGCGCTGGGCGCTACAATAGGATTTCGCACAGGTTTATTGCGTCCAGACGCGTTCCTCCTACTTAGGGACGAAATTCTAACCAATATACCGTACGCTGACGAGAGACTAGTCCTAGCACTAGACCGCAAAGGAACCTTCGACAACGTCTCTCACGGCGCAATACTCGAGGAACTCGAACTCTCGGGGGCTGTGATGAGCGCACCTACAATTACATAAGGCCGTTTCTTACCAACCGCGAGGCCAGCATCAGTATTGGCCAAATCACATCGCAGATATTTAAAATGCCGAGCAAAGGAACCCCTCAAGGAGCGATAATATCTCCTCTACTCTTCAACATGGCGAGGTGTCGCCTCGCGCGGGATCACGATCGGATGCCCGACCTAGGTTACACGCTTTACGTAGACGATATCACGCGGTTAGTGAGCAGAGGTTCCTTGGGGGATAAAGAATGCACGCTCCAAACCGCGGTATTTTCCCGAACGAGCGGGCTGAAGTGCGCGCCCGCAAAGTCCGAGGTCATCCGGATACACGCGAAAGGCTATAAATCCACAGGGTCGATTAACATTGTGGTTGAGGGCCATATGGTCCGTGAGGTACCTACGATGCGAGTCCTAGGTTTGTGGCTTAAGAGCGGATGGAGAGTAAGCACAGACGCTCAAAACCCTCAAATCCGCAACCCACAACATAGCCGAAATGATACGTTGAGTGACGTATAAAAATCGGGAATGCGAGAAATCGATACTTTAAGGCTCGTACAGGCCTTAGTGATTAGTCGAATCACACAGGGCTTGCCCTACCAAATCCTGAACAGGGAAGAGGAAAGTTGGCCAACACGATAATTCGAACAGCTTTCAAGGCAGCTCTGGGCCTGCCTAAATGTCTGCCTCCCTAACACGGAGCGCATGCTAGCTTTGGGAGTACATAATACTTTCGAAGAACTGAGGCAGGCCACTCTGATGCGACAGAGGGAGCGCCTCAGCCTCACAAAAACTCGGTACGCCAATATTGGCTCGACTTAATATTCCAGCATACCTGGTTTATCTCACCGAACAGGTCGTACCTCTCCCTCCTTCGGTGAGATCCAAAATTACAGTAGCTCCAATTCCCAAGAATATGCATCCCGAGTAAAACAAGGAAAGGCGCAATGCACGCGCACAACATATTCAATCGACGTACTCCAATAACGCTAGGTGCAATACGTACTACACGGACGCAGCTGCGTATGCAGGGGTGACCGGGCAGTGCTACCAACGGAGGTACGCCCTGGCAGTCGTGAACGCCATCAGCCAGCAGCAAATTAACGCGTCGACCACGGCGGCCTCCCCCACCTCGGCCGAAATGTTAGTAGTGGCGATCGCGCTCGCTCACGCAGAGCGTTCGGAAAGGGACTCGGTCGTGGTCACTGTCTCCCGGGAGACATGTTGCATGTTTCTAAAGGGGCACGTGACTGCGGCTTGCATCGTGATAATCCCTAAATCGTTCAACCACCGCCAACGCCTACTCCGGTGCCCGGGACACGCGGGGCTACAGGGGAACGAACAGGCTAACGCGTTAGTTAGCTCGAGCGTCTACTAACCGAGCGATGGCGTCCTCTTCGAACCCCAACCCCTCACACTATCCCTCACGAAATCCCGTCAATTGAAATGTAAAAGACATCCTTGCTCATCAGCGCGGAGTCCGCAGAAAATACCCGCCCCCTCATCCACAACTTAGGGGGAAGAGGCCGCCAATTGGCGCAAAATACAGACCGGGGTATTCCCCATCTAAAAATGCTAAACGCCATGTATCCCGTTCGTTTAGGGCCAAGTGCCCTTGGTGCGGTGGCATACCTACGCTAATACATGTACCCTGGGAGTGCACTAAGCACCCTCATAGGCCAACTAACAATATAACAATGGAGAAGTGGGAGGGAGAGCTCACCCGTTCCGACTTGGCAGGACAAAAGTCCTTAATTAGCCACGTCAGGCAGGCGGCAGAGGCCAGTGGGGCCCTGGAGTGAGGGGCTCCGACCACCGGTCCTTAAAATGTTTCCCAGTCAAAAAGTGTATATATATATATATATATATATATATATATATATATACGCGAATGTTATCGTTGATTATATCTCTTGCATACGTCCTCACCGAACGTTGTACAGGGTGTTTCACTGAACCTGGGCAATATTTTAAATATATGCACATGTTACGTAGCTGGACAGAACAAAGGTAATGTTGTTCGCCCTCGCTTGCCGATAGATTATCATTAGCATTCTGCCTCATTATACAAGTAGGCTTAATCAAGTAATGAATTTCTCAATTGCTACAATTAGGACAAAAGTGTTGTGGCAACCTTTTCTTCTGGCTCGTAGCCAGTTTAGACATGAGTGAGTAGTGGGGGACGGCGGAGGAGGTGAAACGATGTAGCAGGTCAAGTGAAGGGACGTACAAATAATTCCTCGGTGGTCTTAACTGTGCTTGGTGGTCCCACATTTACTGGTGACCCGGACAAATTGTACACCAACATGAGAAACTCCCGATACAGTTTTCTGTTGCGGAATACGGGCTGCATAAAAGTGTTTTTCCGTGCATGAAAGATTTCCGCGAATACACAGAAAATGTCTCGAGCAGCCAGTCGCGCGGCAATTTTGTGCGTATTCGCAGGCTTCTTGCGCACTCGGAAAACCACTTTTTTTGTAGCACGTATTGAGCAACAGACACAATCTCTCCAGTGCTATTTACTGCACACCCGCCGTGGTTGCTCACTGGCTATGGTGTTGGGCTGCTGAGCACGGCGTCGCGGGATTGACTCCCGGTCCCGGCGGCCACATTTCGATGGGGGCGAAATGCGAAAACACCCGTGTACTTAGATTTAGGTGCACGTTAAAGAACCCCAGGTGGTCCAAGTTTTGGAGTCCCCCACTACGGCGTGCCTCATATTCAGATCGTGGTTTTGGCACGTAAAACCCCATAATTAATTATTTACTCCATGCTCAGAAGAAGTATTCAAGCTCTAAGACTGGGAGGGCTTAGGAGTGAGGATCAACGGCGAATATCTCAGCAACCTTCGGTTTACAGATGACATTGTCCTATTCAGCAACAATGGGGACGAATTAGAACAAATGAATGAGGACCTTAACCGAGAAAGTATACATGTGGGGTTGAAGACTAATATGGAGAAGACAAAGATAATGTTCAATAGCATGGCAAGGGAACAAGAATTCAGGATAGCCAGTCAGCCTCTAGAGTCTGTAAAGGAGTACGTTTATCTAGGTCAATTACTCACAGGGGCCCTAATCATGAGAAAAAAATTTACAGAAGACTCAAATTTGGTAGGAGTGCATATGTCAGGCATTGCCAAATCCTGACTGGGAGCTTACCACAGTCGTTGAAAAGCAAAGTGTATAATCATTGCATTCTACTGGTGTAATATATGGGGCAGAAACTTGTAGGTTAGCAAAGAAGCTCGAGAACAAGTTAAGGACCGCACAAAGAGCGATGTAACGAAAAATGTTCGGCCTAACGTTCAGAGACAGAAAGACAGCGGTGTGGATCAGAGAGTAAATGGGGATAGCCGATATTTTACTTGACATTAGGAGAAAAAGTGAAGCTGGGCAGGCCAATGCGTAGGATGGATAACCATTGGACCATTAGAGTTACAGAATGGATACCAAGAGAAGGGAAGCGTAGTCGAGGACGGCAGAAAACTAAGGGGGGTTATGACGCTAGTAAAGTTGCAGGCGCGAATTGGAATCAGCTAGCACAAGACAGGGGCAATTGGAGATCACAGCGAGAGGCCTTCGTCCTGCAGTGAACATAAATATAGGCTAATGATGATGATGATGGAGCAACAGAAAGCCGTGTAGGGAGTTTTTAACGTTGCTCTAGATTTTTCTCACGGGCACCTTTATCTAATTATAGAAATTGAGAAGGTGAATAAATAATTAGGAATAATTATGTAATTCGGCGGAAGGAAAAAAATTATCTGAGTAACTCCAAGCGATGGCCACATTACAATTGGCTCGGTTCAGCTACATAACGTGCGCATATTTTAAATGTTTGGCCCAAGGTAAGTATAAAAACACCCTGTATAATCAGAGTGCATGCGCGACATGAATTGTGTAGCAGTTTCTGGAAACCAGGCGGGCACCAGCGGAAATACTGGAGTCTTCAGTCTTCGACGAGCGATGTATACAAGCCGAGGCATTTGACCCGCAGGTCAGATTTTCGACTATGGCCGACTGTGTTCGCCGCTATCGTTGCTGTTTTTGTGGGCTCAGGTTCGCCGAACAAAAAACGCAGTTGCCTCATCCATAGTTTTGCTACTGTGTTCTTCACCGTCATTACTACGTGAGAGTTTATATATATATATATATATATATATATATATATACACTCGTTTATTTATGTGTGTGTGTGTATTCTTTTCTCATTATCAGTCCAGCTGGGCCTTCATCGGTTGTTCTTGCATTGTTTTGTAATGTCTCCCACCTTCACAATTACTTTCATGGTTCCAGCTTTCTTCCTTTAGCTTTTGTCTTACGCAATATTAAACTGGTTGTATATATTACTTTTTTACTTTGAGTGATGTGTGAGGCACGTAATTTTCCTAATGTATGTCCGAGGCCACTATTTTCTAATGCAAGTACAAGCATATAAATTTATTGAAACAGATATCTGTGCGCCTGTAAGGTAACAGATTTCTCCTTTTCGATGTTGATGAGATGCCTTTCGGAAAGCATATCTAATGTAAAAGCTGTCCATTATTGCCGAAGAAGGGACCGCCACCTCCGTCAGGCTACTCCGTAAATAATATTTTATGTGGCTGCTACCTTCTTGTTATCCTAGAAATAGAAACTTCAATTAAATTGAATCTAAAATTGTATCATTGATGACCATCTGTGCACTCAGCAGCAGCACACCGCACTGAGCCGCCGCTGCAGAACTTGTTCACCATCGTACGCTGGGGCATACATAATCAATGTATGCACATTGAACAAACCACAACATTGCTTCTAATCTTTATTTATAAAATGATTGACATCTTTCACTTCTGTGTCGTTACTCTAGGGGCAATTTGGCTATTTCGGGGGAAAAAAGAAGGCACAGGCTCCCATAAGAATTCACTATGTGAAAACGTTAAAACTAGACAACCTCTTTTGCTCTCCGTTGGAAATTTGCGAAATTCATTTCGCAATCCTTATGGCGTCATAAATAGCCAAGTAGCATTGCCATCAAGTGACAGATCCTAGCACTGCCAAACGGATTGTGCTGTTTTTACGTAGGGCGTAGCATTGAAAGCGGTAGCAAGGTCTTGCGTTCCGTTGCTCAAAAGCTCCTCAAACGGCGTTCTAAAATAAGCGGGGGCGATATGCTGCCGCGACAAAGGTGCTCCTGCTGTGCAGTTGAAAAAGCGCACTTACAGCTATAAGGCGTCTCAAAGCTCCTTGCGTTGCCCAAGCGCAGTATCTCAACGGTGAACTTATAGTGAGACCGTAGGAAACGCGTCAGCGTTTGTAACTTGAAGTTTGAAGTTTATTTGACCGGCCTTCTTACAGGAACGGGAACAGAGACTAAATTCTACATAGCCTGACAAAAGGCCTTCGTGCCTACGGTCGCTTTCGCTGACATCACTGTATGCACACAAGTGTACAGCAGTTATGCTAAAGTTTGGGCCCGCAGGGATCATGCCTGTAGTGGAAGCAGAAGAGCGCGCATGGGCAGCGAGCTAGTAATTGGTGCCGCTCAGGAACTAAACTAAGTGGTGCAATATATATATTATAAGACCGAGACCGACCAAGCTGTCAAGCGCGGCCCGAAGAACTTCCTCGAGAACTTGGGAAATAAACGCCTTGCCACGGTCACTCAGAAGAACGCGAGGAGCCCCGTGGCGCAAAACGATGGAGCGCAAAAAAAAGTCAGCGACCTCAGACGCGGTACCGGATCACAGAGGGGCAGTCTCGGCATATCTGGTTCGACCGAAGTGACAATCCAACGGTGACCGGAGGGTGTCAAAGGCAAGGGACCATATAAATCAATGCCAACAAATTCAAATGGTGCGTCCGGGCAAGGGATAGGTTATAGTAAACCGGCAGGAGCGGATGTCGAGCGTTTTCGGTGCTGACATGACGCACAAGAGGCAAAGTATTTGGCCACCGTTGTGGATAGGCCAGGCCAGAAGCAGCGTGTCTTGATGCGGTCGTAAGTCTTGTGGAAGCCTAAGTGGCCAGCCGATGCCTCGTCGTGAAGTGCCTCTAATATTCGCAGGCGAAGGCAGCGAGGTAGAACTGGGACCCACCGGTGACCTGTTGGGTGATAAACGTAGCGGTGTAGCACGCCATCTTGCAGGCGGAATTGTCGAAGTTGGCGTCGCAAGCGGCTGTTGGGTGGTTCGGCGAACCCACTAAGGCGATCCATGAGAGGTCGACAGTAGGAGTCGGCCCGCTGAAGCAAGACGAAATCAGAGCGTGATGAAAGCTTAACTAGGTCCGGGGGCGTTATCGAGAGCTGGTGTGAGGCAGGCGTAGCATCGGAAGAACGTGGTGGGGAAGACGACGACGCGTTACCGGGAGAGAGCGAGAGTGGGCAGCGAGACAATGCGTCTGCATCATGATGACTTTTTCCAAACTTGTACGCTATTGTAAAGTCATATTCCTGCAAGCGGAGTATCCAGCGTCCTAAGCGTCCTGACATGTTTTTCATTGATGACAGCCAACACAGAGCATGATGGTCGGTGCCGATGGTGAAGTGGCAACCATAAAGGTAGGGGCGAAATTTCTGAATCGACCAAACGATAGCCAGGCACTCTTGCTCTGTAATGGTTCCGCTCAGCTGGAGAAAGTGTGTGGCTGGCATATGCGATGACTTGCTCTTTAGAGGCTGCATTGCGTTGCAAAAGTACTGCACCAATACCTTGTGCGCTTGCGTCAGTATGTAGTATGGTGGGGGCTCGATCATCGAAGTGGCGAAGCACTGGTCCGGAAGTAAGATGTTGCCTAAGAGCTTGAAAAGCCAACTCGCATTCGTTAGTCCATGTGAAAGAAGCACCGGTAACCAGCAGCTTGTGTAGAGGAGCTGCTATTGCAGCAAAGTTGCGTATAAATCGACGAAAATATGACGCCAAGCCGAGGAAACTACGTAGATCTTTCTGCTGCTGGGGGCGAGGAAAGTGGAGAACAGCACTAATCTTTTCGGGGTCTGGCTGGATGCCATCTTTTGAGACGACGTGGCCCAATACTTTTATGCTCTTGCTTGCAAATTTGCATTTTTTTTGTATTGATCTGCAGACCAGCATTTGCAAGGCACTTGAGAACTTCGTCTAATCGATGAAGATGTTGACCGAAGTTAGACGAAAAGACGACAATATCATCCAGATAACAGAGGCAGGTCTTCCATTTTAGTCCACGAAGTACGTTATCTATCATGCGCTAAAATGTGGCGGGAGCGTTACAAAGGCCAAAAGGCATCACGTTAAATTCATAAAGTCCGTCTGGTGTAGCGAATGCGGTCTTTTCTTTGTCAGTCTCGTTCATAGAAATTTGCCAATATCTTGATCGAAGATCAAGGCTGGAAAAATACTCCGCCCCTTGCAGTGTGCCCAAAGCGTCGTCAATTCGAGGTATTGGATATACGTCCTTGTGTGTGATCTTAATGAGCGCTCGATAATCGACGCAAAAGCGAACTGAGCCATCTTTTTTCTTTACAAGAACCACGGAAGAAGCCCAGGAGCTAGATGAAGGTCGTATTATCTTCCGTGCAAGCATGTCAGCAACCTGTTGTTCAATGACCCTCCGTTCGGACGGCGAGACACGATAGGGGCGTCGTCGTATGATAGCGGAACCATCGGTTTCGATGCGGTGTGTAGCCACAGATGTTTGGCCCCACACAGAGGAACCGCTATCGAAACAGGCTTTGTGCTTCGCCAAGACCGCCAGTAAGGCTTCGAACTGCGCGGCGGTTAGGTTTAGAACCAAGAACGGCTGCGGAGGGAAAGAGTCATCCAAACCTGAGGTTGGTGCTGGCGATGAAGAAGGGCAAAGCGTGACTGTAGAGATAGGTTGACTGTCGGCGAGGGTTGCCGCAGTCATCCCTTTGGGCAGCATCACAGGATCTGGGGTCGTGTTGCAGGCAGACAGGAGGGCGCGGCCACGTGAAAACCGGACGAGACAGGCGGCAATGAGGATTCCGCGAGAAGTGCAGCGGGAAGTAGGGGGGACTAGAGCGTCTCCGTCGGCGATCTGGCTGGATGTTACGGCTACAACGTCTTCGTGACCAGGACGCAGTACGTGTCGACAGCGATGGCCAAGTTCACGCATGAAGGTGAAGAGTCCGTAACAGGTGCAAGCGCTATATCCGTGATATGAACAACTTCCTCTACATGAAATGACGGCTGAAGCAGAATGTAGGAAGTCCCAACCCAGGATAAGTTCATGGATACACGTTGGAAGGACGATAAACTCAATGTGGTGGCGAATGCCGTCTATGAGAACACGAGCAGTACACTGTCCGTCGGGGTGAATGAATGCATTATTAGCACCACGCAAAATAGGTCCAAGATAAGGCGTTTTTACTTTCCGGAGCCGTGAACACAGATCACTACGAAGAACGGAAATGGCGGCACCGGTATCGATGAGAGCTGACGTGGAAACACCTTCAACAGTTACTTAAAGCATGTTGGCCGGGCGAACAGGAGGAATTTTTGAAGACCGATAGAGAGCAGTTTCCCCTCCAAAAACTGCAACAGTTAGTTTTCCGAGTGCTGGTCGGTAAGGTGGGAAGTGGGGCGAAGCGGCGATGTAGAGCGCCGGTAAGGCAAAGGACAACGACGTCTGGCCGAGCGGGAACTATGAGGCAGACTGGGAGCAGCTGGAGGAGACGGAGAACGGTGCTGTGGGAACGAGTACAAGCCGGGATAGTAGGCGTCTGGTCGGCGAGTACGGTCTCTCTCGTGCTCAGCATAGCCTCGTCTTTCATCCTGCTGGCGACGGCGGCAGAAGCGAGATATATGGCCGCGTATACCACAGTAAAAACAAACCGGACGAGGTGGACGCCACTGCGGGTAGGATGGCGCAGCAAGTGCTCTGGTACCCATCGAAGCCAAATGGTCATAGGTAACGTCAGGAGGCACGGAGGTCACGATAGGGGCGAGTAGCGAAGCAACATCCGCGTAGGTAGGTGTGGGGCGCGCTACCGGAGCAAGATGTGTAGTGGGTGAAGTCATCGCTGCCAACTCCTGCTTTACGACCTCGCGCAAGTCGAAGGTGGGGGTTGAGGCACAGGCAGCAGGTGGACGCCTCAGGTCATGTATTTGAAGCTCTTCGCGGATGATGGTGCGGATGAGAGCACGTAGATCTGAATAATGCGGAACCTGGGGATCGCCGCTGTCATGTTGAAGACGAAGAGACTGCAGCTCGTCTAGGCGCTGACACGTGGAAGTGATGTCTTCGACAGAAGCCGGATTTTGCACGATTAAGGCGTTGAACGCTACAGACCAAATGCCTTTTAATATGTGTCGAATGCGTTCGGCTTCCGTCATGCTAGGGTTCGCACGGCGGCACAGGGGCCAAGACATCCTTTATGTACGATGTGTAAGACTCTTGTGGAAGTTGAAGGCGCGTACCCAGCTTCTGTTTGGCGACTTCTGCACGGCCAGACGAGGAAGCAAAGATTTGACGCAGCTTAGTGGTAAACGTGGACCAATCCGCGATGTCGGATTCGTGGTTGAAATACCACGTCTTTGCAACAGCAGTCAAGTAGAATGCGACGTGCCTCAATATCTGGGTGTCGGTCCACTTATTGCAAGAACTCACGCGGTCGTAGTTGTCGATCCAATCGTCGACGTCATCACCGCGGAGGCCCGCAAAGACAGGGGGATCGCGGTGAGGGCTCGTCACAGTCCAAGAGGGCACCGCAGGCGGAGTCGTCTGTGTGGTAGGGTTAGAGGCGCCGGAAGAGCGAGGGTTGGAAGTGTCCATCGTTGTAGGGGTAGCCGGGCGCAGGCGGCGACCGTAACGTAGCTCCAGGGAGGACGGGAACGCGAGAGGACGTCGGGATCTTGACGCACCTCTACCACTTTATAAGACCGAGACCGACCAAGCTGTCCAAGCGCTTTTTATCCCAAAAAGGAAAGCGCCCCAGCTCATGCGCGAAGAAGTAGAAGAACAGGGAAGATGATGATGGCTATGTACAAATGAAAACGACGAAGTACGTTAATAGTGCTTACAATATATATTAATATATTAATTGTGACAGAGCGATTAAGAAGACGTTTGGAGATGACCTGAAGAAGACGACGCTCCGGACTTCGCGAGCTATGATCTTGTCAGCCGCTCCCATTCTTGTAAATACGGTGTAAATATATTCCTTGCTTCTTTTTCCCGTAACATTTTTGGTGGAGTTTGCGGGCTCAAGCACAAGTCAGATTTACGCAGCGGGCGCTCCTTGGCTGCATCTACCATAGCAGCTCAAGGCGAGGATGCTTCGGGCTCGTCGGCCCCCACGCCAACCGTCATTCTGGCACAACCGCGCGACTCCGGCACCTATTCCGGCACGGACAACACGGATGTTGAAGATTGGCTTCAACTTTATGAGCGGGTGAGCAAGAGCAACCACTGGAACCAGACCGCCATGCTGGCTACTTTGATATTCTATCTCGCGGGAACGGCACGCGTCTGGTTTCAGACTCACGAGGAGGAACTTACCACCTGGGATATTTGTAAACAAAAGCTCACGGATTTGTTTGGCAAGCCTGTTGGACGTCAGCGCGCCGCTCAAAAAGACCTCACTTCGCGTGTCCAGACGTGCACCTCACATACATTCAAGACGGGCTCGCTCTGTGCCGGAAAGTGGATCCGAGAATGCCCGAAGCTGATAAAGTCGCACATGTCATTAAGAGCATAGCAGATGATGCTTTTCACCTTCTCGTGTTTAAGAATTCTTCTACTGTACAAGCCATCATTACCGAATGCCGGCGATTTGAAGAAGCCAAGAGCCGTCGCATTGCCCACCCATTTCCCCGCCTCCCCAACACGGCTGCTACGTCCACCTGTGAAGACCTCCGCAGTCTGCCTACGCCCAATCGCTCTGATGACATCGTCCACATCATCCGGCGTGAAATTGAAGCCACATCTCCTATGCCGACCCCAACCCTTGGCTCCGACAATTGCCAGGCCACCGTTTCCCTCATCCAGACCGTCGTACGCCCGGAATTGGCCAACGTTGGCTTGACCAACGTCTGCTCCATTAATCGGCCTGACTACGCTTCGTCCACCTCTGGCATGCGCCCTCGAAACGTGAATGCCCCTCCGCGGTATCGCAACCCAGCTGAATGGCGCACTCCAGACGACAAGCCGGCCAATATGCTTCACTTGTGGCCGTATCGGTCATATGTCACGTCACTGCCGCTCTTCGTGGAATTCGACCCCTTGGCCATATCTCCCATCCGACCGTCCGCCTCATGCTGCTTCTCGCTTCCCACCGCACACGCAACCAGCAACTCCTGGCGACACTTCACGGCCCACTCGCTCTAGCCGCTCTCCTTCGCCACATCGCCGCTTCTCCAGCTCGCCCCCATCGCATCGGTCACCGTCCCCAAGCTCCTTCCGGCGCACGCTTTCGGAAAACTAACGGGTGCAGCACCTAGAGGTGATGCTGCTATACCGACCCGACGCCAAAATCCTCTTCTGACCCTGCCCACACATCGGAACCTCATCAAAGTGAACGTGGATGGTGTACCTGTTACGGCTCTGATTGACACTGGCGCGCATGTATCTGTGATGAGTGCTCAGCTTCGCCATCTTAAGAAAGTCGTCACTCCTGCCCCGTCGCCTGTGCTCCGAGTCGCCGAGGGGGGAACGCCGGCCGTTATTGGCATGTGTCCAGCTCGTGGAGTGTCGCCGATCATCATACTTCTGTTTTATTTTATGTCCTCGAACACTGCCCTCACGACCTAATCCTGGGACTTGACTTTCTCTCAGCTCATTCCTCCTTCATAGACTGTTCTGTAGGTGTTGTGCAACTCGCTCTACCTGTTGCTATTGATCCCCTCGACAGTGCTCCAATCCGGCTCTGTTCCACAGAGCATATTCGCCTCCCTCACCTTGCCGTTACCTACATAAGTGTTTCACCCGTTCCGCCCGTTTCAGACGGTGACTACATCGTAACCCCTAATCCGGATGCCCTGCTCTCGCATAACGTCGCATTTCATCACACCGTCATTACCATTATGGACAACACGTCCTGTCTTCCGCTAGTGAACTTTGGACTTTGTGCACAAGTTCTCCCGCGCAGCATATCACTTGCGCAAATCACGCCGGCCCGAGACTACCACATTTCGGGTTTAACTTCTGACAACTCCTCGTGTGCAAATCTTGATGTGCCTCCTGCCCCTTCAGACTTGAATGCCCTAATGAAAATGATTGCGCCCGACCTTCCACCCCAGTGTGCCAATGAACTACGTTGCCTCCTTGCCTCGTACTGGGACTTATTCGACCTTAGAGACCGTCCTCTCGGACAAACATCTGTTGTCAAACATCGCATTAACACCGGGGATGCGAGCCCAATCCATCGGCGACCCTACCGCGTCTCTCCTACTGAGCGAGACATCATCCAACACGAAGTTGATAAGATGCTTTCTCGTAACATCATTGAACCTTCTTGCAGCTCATGGGCATCCCCTGTTGTACTAGTTAAAAAAAGGGACAACAGTTGGCGATTTTGCGTAGATTATCGGCACCTAAACAAGCTAACCAAGAAGGACGTCTATCCGCTACCACGCATTGATGATACCCTGCATTGCCTCCATGGAGCACAATATTTTTCGTCCATAGACCTTCGCTCCGGGTACTGGCAAATTGCCGTCGATGACATGGACCGTGAGAAGACGGCTTTTATTACTCCCGACGGCCTTTACCAGTTCAAAGTGATGCCTTTCGGGCTATGTAATGCCCCGGGAACATTCGAAGGAATGATGGACGCCTTCCTACACGGCTTCAAGTGGTCCATCTGCCTCTGTTACTTGGACGATGTGATCGTTTTTCCCCCGACTTTTTCGACGCACCTCGAACGCCTATCGACGGTCCTATCTGTTTTTCGTCGGGCGGGGCTACAACTCAATTTGTCCAAATGCCATATCGGTCGTCGTGAAATTTCTGTGCTTGGACATCTCGTCGATTCTTCTGGTGTACGTCCTGATCAAGATAAAATCCGGGCAGTGAATGACTTTCCCGTGTTAACGTGCGCCAAGGATGTTCGCAGCTTCTTGGGCCTCTGCTCCTACTTTCGTCGGTTTGTCCGCAATTTTGCGGACGTTGCACGCCCTCTTACTCAGCTCCTCAAGAAAGAAGCTGCCTTCATTTGGGGCCGTGAGCAAGCTGGTGCTTTCACTGAGCTGATCCGGCTGCTTACTTCCCCTCCCATTCTCGCTCACTTTGATGCATCAGCTGCAACAGAATTCCGTGCCGATGCCAGCGGCCACGGTATTGGAGCTATCCTGGCCCAGAAACAACAAGGACAAGAACGTGTTATTGCTTACGCCAGCCGCCTTCTTTCCCCTGCTGAGCGCAAATATTCTATCACTGAGCGCGAGTGTCTGGCTCTCGTTTGGGCAGTGGGAAAATTCCGCCCCTATTTGTACAGCCGGCAATTCACAGTCATCACTGACCACCATGATTTGTGTTGGCTTTCTTGCCTGAAAGATCCTTCTGGGCGTGTTGGCCACTGGGCTCTGCGCCTTCAAGAATACAACTACTCAGTCGTATACAAGACCGGCCGGTTACGCCAAGATGCGGACTGCTTGTCGCGCCATCCTGTCGACCCACCTGACGTTTCTATGGCCGACATTCCTGTCCACGTTCTCTCTTTGGGTGCTTTTGACAATATCGGAGCAGAACAACGGCGGGATGACTTCTTAAAAGACCTTATTCACCGGCTGACTTCAACGACGCCCGATCCTTCCCTTCGCATGTTTGAACTCCACGATGACATATTATACCGCTGTAACATGCGCCCTGACGGCCCTGACCGGCTCTTAGTTGTCCCTCCGCATCTGCGCCGGACTGTTCTCGCCCAGCTTCATGATGTGCCCATTGCCGGTCACCTTGGCGTGTCACGGACTTACGACCGCGTTCGTCGGCGCTTTTTTTGGCCTGGTCTTTACCGTGACGTCTGCCGTTACATCGCCGCGTGCGACCTTTGTCAACGACGCAAAAAGCCGACCACACTCCCTGCTGGGCGCCTTCAACCACTTGACATGCCATCAGAACCATTCTTTCGTGTAGGCATTGATCTTTTAGGCCCCTTTCCTACGTCTGTTTTGGGAAATAAGTGGATTGCTGTAGCAACAGACTATGCCCCCGATACGGAATCACACGGGCTCTTCCGACAAGCTGTGCAACCGATGTCGCCGATTTCCTACTAGAAAACGTCATCCTTCACCACGGTGCCCCTCGACAGCTCCTCACCGACCAAAGCCGCTACTTTCTTTTTAAAGTTATTATTGACATTCTACACTCGTTTGCGACTAAACACAAACTTGCTACTGCTTACGATCCCCAAACGAATGGTCTAACCGAGCGTCTCAACCGCACCCTTACTCACGAGCTGTCTATGTATGTCTCCGCTGACCATTGCGACTGGGACGTTGCGTTACCATTCGTTACCTTTGCCTATAATTCTTCTCACCACGATACCGCAGGCTTCTCTCCATTCTTCCTCTTGTTTTGCCGCGACCCTCCGCTACCTTTCGACGCCCTTCTGCCTGATAGCCTGCTTTACACATCAGAGTACGCCCGGGACGCCATACTCCAGGCACAAGAGGCACGCCATATTGCCCGAGGTCTACTTGTGGACTCGCAGGAAAATCAGCGGAGCTTACATGACACCCGCCATCGTGATGCCCACTACACGCCGGGTGCCTTGGTGCTCCTATGGTCTCCGCCGCGACGCGTTGTCCTCTCTGAGAAGTTGCTTTCACGCTACTCTGGCCCTTACCGCGTCTTGCGTCAGGTAACCGACGTCACCTACGAAATCGCCGCTCTTGACCCCACCGTGGCTCAGCCTCCTTCCTATGTAATGCACGTGGTGCGTCTTAAGCCGTATCATTCGACCGCCTCCTAACCAGCACCGGGTCGGTGCTTCAGCCGCCGGGGGTAATGTGACAGAGCGATGAAGAAGACGTTTGGAGATGAAGAAGACGACGCTCCGGACTTCGCGAGCTATGATCTTGTCAGCCGCTGCCATTCTTGTAAATACAGTGTAAATATATTCCTTGCTTCTTTTCCCCGTAACAATATATATATATATATATATATATATATATATATATATATATATATATATATATATTGTTACTTAAGCACAACAACAAACCACAACAATCTATTGTGTACTGCCACTTGACGGCTGCGCCACTGTTCCTTGCTTCACTTTGTCCTCTACTTTTCCTATCTCTGAGGCACTAATGGTTTTCACAATTGTGCCCGCAACATTGAGGGCACAATTGCGTGTATATATATATATACACCGCCTGTTAAAAATTAAGCTTTACGGATTTTTTTTAAATCGCCTGTCGCAGGCAGCCTAAATCTTATTGTTGAGTTGGGTTCATCGAAGAGGCGGAGATCAGTAGCACGAGCGATCGGGATACTTATTCCACTAATTAACAAAATTGACTACTGAATTTCTTAGTTAATTACTTTACGACACATATTGTAATTTACGAATTGTAGCCGGTGAGTTTCCATGACGCATCCACTTGAAATTAATTTCCAGGATGACGCCACTTTCGAGATATTATTTCCCAAAATGTGGGACGAAATACATGGGCGTTCCGGTTACTGTCGTGCTTCAATGCATAAAACAGCATTTTCATTAGGAAGTGCATAGAACAACAGTGCATTTTTACGGCGAGTTTGATGGCGCTTATCTCAAAACTGGTGACATTCTGGAAAGTCATTGCAAGTGTATACGCCTGACAAGCTCACCGGCTACAACTAGTACATTGCAATATGTGTCGTCAAGTAATTAACAAAGAAGTTGATTAGTGAATTTTTGTTAATTAGATGGAAGTGTGTTTCGATTTCGCGTGCTACTAATGTCCGCCTCGTCGGATAACCCGAGTCAATGATAAGAATTATGCTACCTGCCACGGGCGATTGCGAAAAATTGCGTACAACTTTAATATGAACACCCTGTATGTGTATATGTATATATATATATATATATATATATATATATATATATATATATATATATATATATATATATATATATATGTATATATATATATATATATATATAGCAGACAGAGAGACAGACAGAGAGAGATATTGCGCAGAATAAAAATAACGACACAAACTGCCTGCATACAGGTTGTGATGTGGTGCTACTGATTCCATTTTGGATGTACAATGAAATGGATGCCAAATATCCTGGCGCTCCTTCCAGTTATTAGAATAATAGGTCAGACTTTTTTCTCCCGCCTTGTTTAGGCGACTCTACTAGGTACAATATTCCGCATTCAGTTTTTTTTTATTTATTTCGCAAAATCTCTGCTTGATACGCTTTTTTTTTCTCTCTGCTCTAGCCATGCATATAATATCTGGCATATGCGAAGGTGAGATTCTAACTTTCTTTGGCTTCCTTATTTCATAACTGTGCGAATTCGGTACAGCCTACCATGTGTTATATTTTAGCGCAAACATAATGTTTAAAGTCATCCGTGGCAGATAGGAGAAAACAGCCCCTTGAGCTTTATTACTCAAGGACGTCTGTTGTTGTGGCGTCGAAATTACGATCTCGTGACACTGCTTCCTCTCGAAACGCTTTACAGCTAGCAATGCGTCGCCTGTTCGCGTAGTTTGGAAGGCATTATTATTGCGATAGCAATTATATGGACACTCAAAAGCAGATTTCTGCCGTCGGCGTCGCCGTCGCCGTAGCCGTCGCCGTCGCCGTCGCCGTGAGGTTCCGTATGACGTCATTTGGAGAAGAAATCGTCGCCGCGCGCCTAACGCTGTATGTGCGAGTGAAAGGGCGCGAGGGGCGCGTCTTTCACGGGGAGTGAACGCACGGCGGAGAACAAACGCGCGTTCTGCGCCGTGCTCGCTTAAGGGCTGCAAAAGTAGGCGTCTCTGTTCTCCTTCGCAATCACCATGTATGTAGAGCAAACGCGCCTTCTTTGGACGAGCGAGAGGCCGTGGGGGAGGGGGAGGGAAGGGAGGCGACGTTTAGCTGCGGCACGCAGTGCCTATTTATATCAGAGGCTCCGGCAACAGTCACGAACGCCGCACGCATTTTGAGCGAACGCGGGCAAAACGCCGATGGCGTCTTCAACAGTTCTGCGTGTTGCCGATGTTGCTGCATGTCCAAGTTTATACAGCTGATAAAGCTAATATCATTACTCCGTATAGCTCTCTACAAGTTTGCTATCGCAATTGATGCTTCGCCTTTCAGGTGAAACTGCGACAACTTTTTATTGCGATAGCAATTATATGGACACTCCAAAGCAGATTTCTGCCGTCGGCGTCGCCGTCGCCGTTGCCGTCGCCGTGAGGTTCCGTATGACGTCAATGGAGATGAAATCGTCGCCGCGCGCCGCCGAACGCTGTATGTGCGAGTGAAAGGGCGCGAGGGACGCGCGCTTTCACGGGGAGTGAACGCGCGGCGGAGAACAAACGCGCGTTCTGTGCCGTGCTCCCTTAAGGGCTGCAGAAGTAGGCGTCTCTTTCCTCCTTTACAATCACCATATATGTAGAGCAAACGCGCCTTCTTCTGACGCACGAAAGGCCGTGGGGGGGGGGGGGGGCAGGGAAGGGAGGCGACGTTTAGCTGCGGCACCAAGTGCCTATTTATATCAGAGGCTCCGGCAACAGTCACCAACGCCGCACGCATTTTGTGCGAACGCGGGCAAAACGCCGACGGCGTCGACAACAGTGCTGTGTGCTGCCGGTGCTGCTGCATATCCAAGTTTGTACAGCGGATAAAACTACTATCCTTACTCCGTATAGCTCTCTACTAAGTTGCTATCGCAATTGATGCTTCGCCTTTCGGGTGAAACTGCGACAACTTTTTCTATATCTGTCCACGAGCTTTGTCCCTTGCCGTCGGCAATCGCTGACTTTATCGTACTTGAAGGGAAAGGGTTGTTTTGGGACCCTCAGAAACTTATATTATGTAGTACTAAGTAGCTCATGTCGAAGGTCCTGGACTGTGCTGTCGATCCTGAGACACCCACCAGTTTTTTGTAGCGGTTTGTATTTGCTACAAGAATGTACTGCGCTATGCAAATTATAACAAGCCTAAGTTTTGCATCTGACGCGTCCTGAATGTTATGCACCCAGCGGCCGCGGTCACTCAGGCAAATCTCAAAGGGCAGCCGGAAAAGGGCTTTGTCTTGGAGTTTCCGCGTAAAAAGAATAAGTTTTCTCGTATATTTGAATTACAATCCGAAGTTATCATGTCTGCAGCTTGTGCGTAAGTCGCACTTTACGAACTGTATGACGCAATTCACTTTTTTTTAAATCAGTTAGTTCAATAAATAACTTCCGCTTCGCGGGGGGCCTACAGAAATCAGGAGACATGCTGCACTTCTGCACACGTGAGTGCGCGTGTCAAGATCGTCGCTTGTGGTGGTGGTGCTTGTGTAACGTCGTCTAACGGCGCTTGTGTTTCTCTAACGTCAGCAACAGTTTCGCTGTACATCCACTTTCACATGGTGTAATGGAGGCATATTTTCAATTTCTTTCGAACTAATCGAGTTACGGATAAAAGGTAAGGCATCGAGCCCACCATGACTGCACTAACACTCAATTTTATTGCGATAGCAATTATATGGACACTCAAAAGCAGATTTCTGCCGTCGGCGTCGCCGTCGCCGTCGCCGTCGCCGTCGCTGTCGCCGTCGCCGTCGCCGTGAGGTTCCGTATGACGTCATTTGGAGAAGAAATCGTCGCCGCGCGCCGAACGCTCTATGTGCGAGTGAAAGGGCGCGAGGGGCGCGTCTTTCACGGGGAGTGAACGCACGGCGGAGAACAAACGCGCGTTCTGCGCCGTGCTCGCTTAAGGGCTGCAGAAGTAGGCGTCTCTGTTCTCCTTCACAATCACCATGTATGTAGAGCAAACGCGCCTTCTTCCAACGAGCGAGAGGCCGTGGGGGAGGGGGAGGGAAGGGAGGCGACGTTTAGCTGCGGCACGCAGTGCCTATTTATATCAGAGGCCCCGGCAACAGTCACCAACGCCGCACGCATTTTGAGCGAACGCGGGCAAAACGCCGATGGCGTCGACAACAGTTCTGCGTGTTGTTGCTACCAAAGCCGCTCACCTTACTTCGTATGACATTGCTGTGTTGCTATCGCATTCATTGCTTCGCCCTTAGGGCGAAACTGTGCCATTTTTTGTGGCAGTTATCGCAGCCATGGTGACTCTTCTGCTTTTTGTTTAAAGTTGTCACATGTAACAATGAAAGGCCTAATGTTTGTAAATTCTGGAAATATGTAATATAAACGATTGGATCGGTAAGTAATGCATATAGATACCTAAGAAGAGGCAAGAGATAGCTAAACGCCTAATTTGTAACTACATGTAGAAAAAAATCTTCCGCATTTAAATTATTCTGGCTTGCCCTGTGACTTTCGGACATAATTATTTATTTTCTAGGCAGACTTCAACATTGCCAGAGTTTCAGTTTCATGAGAATTTATTTTTTGAAATTAGTCAAACATTGTTAACAGTCCGGCCCCTATATGCTAGAGGAAGCTGAATTTTGAAGAAAAGGTTGCTCCAAGTATTTTCAATTACAGCGCAAGATTTCATTTGTGTGAAATAATTTAGTACTTTCCTTATTAACGCGACGGAAATGATGCACTATTCAAGATACTGGGCCTTATCTGTGCGCATTTTCGTTGGGATAGACTAAAGCTAAGACGTTAAAGGGGCCTGAAAACACTTTTCTAGCTAATCATAGAATGACATCCCTATCAAATTCGATTGCCTGGCAAATCTCCTGCCGTATTATTTTTTTTAATCTTTCTAGCTCAAGCGAAGTTAGAGCTAGTTACCGGACGGATGAGCCGCTTTCTGTCTCCTTTGATTTATACTAGTTAAGGGGAGCCGGCAAGGAGACGAAAAGAAGCAATGCGCCGTTAGCCCTGGCCAAAGGTTGAGCGTCCCAGCAGCAAAACGGCTCGTGGCGGCACTCCGTGGCTATCGCTGTATCTCTGCTACGCTTTGCATCTCGGTGCCCGCGCGCAGTAGCCGCAGTAACGCGCAGCTGTGGTCGGTAGACCCTCAACGCGAAAAAGCAAAAATGACTTTTCGGACTTTTTAAGATCGCAGGCATATAATATGTTTTCTTTATTTCACTCAAATGAGCAATAACGTTCTCGCTATCATTAAATCAGCAAATAGCTGTTCTGCGCTCCGCTGCTAGCAATGACGCTACACGGCGACAATGGGGAGAGAGCAAGGGACTCCTCACTGCGTTTTACACGATATTATTAGTTCCCTGCAATAATATTTGGCTCACATGTTTACAAGGGCCTCGTTAACAGATCGGCAAGGTTTTCTTACTCTTTCAAGAAGTGTTTCGCTGCCCTTTTAAGGTTCCAGATTGAAAACTACAAGCCTCAATTCAATATTAGACCATAAACTTCCTTACTGATGTAAGCGGACACATCGCACCTAGCACAGGAATTTTCTAATATTTTTGCCCCATGAAAATCAGTAAATTTGGTCGAACCTTCAAAATGTGGCAAAGTCTGATCACGCATAGTTCTGCCTATTATCTTTATATCTATGAGTTCCATTGAGAAACTGCAGAAAAAAACGAAGAATTTGACATTTTAATCATTAAAAAGACACTTTTTACCTATCGCCACCTACACGGATGCAACAAAAGCGCTCGATCTCAAGACGTTCGCTATATCTCCTAATCTTCTAATTATTCAACCTCATTGGCGAACGTTTAGACGTTTCGACGAGAGCTATCTGGGCACCCCTATATCCAGTTCCATTTGCACTGAATAGGCATGCTACTGTGCCTACTTGTTGCTACGCTAGTCTGCGCAGGCTCACACGTGCCAGACAAGCAGAGAGTAGAGTCGATGTGTGCTTCCACTAGGGAGAAGGGCTCGTCCACATTGAGCTAACAAATTTTGCGCGAAGCGTACTTTCCGTCGGCCCCACGGTCAGGGCGATTAGAGGGTCCCCATGATAGGGCCCTTGTTTCGGCTCTTTTTTCCGGTTGGCCGAGAAGAGTTGGTCAGATGCATTGTTATCTTAGGGAAAGTAGCGCTGTACAAACACTGTGACCTCCCGGACAATGAAATAGACATGCACTGAGCAGGGCGATTTGTTTTTCTCAATGCTGCGGCTTCCCCTCGTCACGTCTTTGTGCGTCGTCTTGCTGTAGCTCCAGCAGCAACAATCCATGGTGCGTTTATTTCTTCTTCTCTCTGGGGCTCAGTGCACCACAAAACGTAGAAGGGTCAATGCGCTCAAGCAGCGTACTCAAATACGGAAAGGACACACCAGGCATGTCACATTACGTGCTCAAATCGCGCACCTGAGTCCCACAGAATTTCTTTACTCAAGTAGTTCTGGATAATTTAATGTTTATCCATTTTTATGAGGTTTCGCCGTGACAATATTGAAAAAAAGGCGGTTGTACTCAAATAACGGATATTTGCGCTACTTATCTGAAAGGCGTGTGTAGGAGAGCATGCACCGGCGGCCTCATTATGACGGAAGAGATAAGCGAAAACACCTGTTTATATATATATAGGCTGATGATGACCTGTTTACCGAGCATTGGGACATCAGGCAGCACGGCAAAGGAAGCCCACCCAGTCACATGTAATGAGGGCACATCATTTTTTACCGACAATGCGTTTCTAGGCTCGGTTGAGGGCTGTATGTCAAAAATTGGGCCAGAACTACGCAAGTGGCCTCACCTGAAAGATATTATTAAGGCGAAAGCCTTATATGTCTCATTGCTCACTTGACCTTCAAAGTCCTTGAGTGGAAACGAGGCGACTACACGAAAGGTACAAAAATAGCCGACGGTTCAAAGAGTTAAGATACGATGCCGGGTTGTTGTAGCGATTTACTATAGTAAGTCGCTACACAAACTTCGGTGCTATGCACCATCGACTATGTCGATATAGGGTCGCCCTATGTGTACCAGTTCCGTCTTGTATGTGTACTTGCAGTTGTAAATTCTTGTAAATAGTTGTAAATAGAAAGTGTGTTTTTTTTTCTCGTCATCGGTGTCTAATTCAATCTCGGAAGAATCACCCAGCGAACGGGTCGCCGCTATTCGTAGCGGCAGAACTCCTCACTTGCGTACACCGTCTCTGGCCGTGCGTCTCGGACGCCCAAGTGGAGGAGTGAAACCAAGAAGAACCTGGACTTTACTGGCGTATACCCGGCATCGTGTCATACCTGTATGCAAACGATCAAGCAACAATTTTGATCGTGTGCGGGTCACCGTCGTCATCGTCTTCTATGAGTAAGCGAATTAAGAGGATGAGTAAGGGGAATGACTAAGCGAATTAAGGGCGCAAGCGCCCTCATGCGCCCAAGCGAATTGTTACTGCTTGGGCGCATACACTAGCAGCAAAAGGTTTGAGCGCCCTTCACACATTGTTGCCTGTGGGCGCACGTGTTCTGAACGGTTATATTGAGCCTTTTCGCGACAATAGCGTGGGCGCTGCCATGTTTGATCACGTGGTGACGTGTCCGTTGCTTGCCTCAACTGCCTCCGTTGCCTCGGTGTTTACAGTAGATGTGTATTACGCCCGGCGCGGCTCGGGAAACCTCTGTTTCGGGAGATATCCTAGACGCTGACTCAGTGGACGACACGAAGCTTTGTCCAGAGCTTCAGAGAACATGTAAAAGTGCTTTGGAGCTCATTAAGCTTTGTCCAAACGGCGCGAGTAGCGTATATGGTGTTTGTTCTATAGGCGAGGCTAAAAATGTATTCCAAGGTCTCCAAGCTTTCCGCTTATGAATTGAACCAGGATGAGTGTGTTTTGCTTTTCATTATTTATTGGAAAATACTTTGAAGCAGTGGCTTGTCACGTTTCTGACTCTGTGAAGTTCGTCTGTGCGGTCACTATCTGATTATTTTCTGCCTAATCGCTCGCCGGTGTGCTCAGTTGCAATATATTTTTTCTTGCTGCACAGAAGGCTTGGAACGTAGCTTGTCTGTTGTTTGTAATAGCATGTGGAAAATATGTAGTATATCGCTAGTAACTCGCTTACTCCTGTGGACCGTTACGAAACATTCACCTTCAGCCATTGGTGTGGTGTTGGTGTAGTCGGTCACCCATGCTTTGGCGCACTGATTTAAGTGTGCGCCTACTCACATATTCTGAATACGTTGGCGATAGAGTATGCGTAAGCTTGCGTGCGAGTAGGGGTATATGTCTGTATATAACATGCGTGAAACTTACTATACCAGGAAGCGGCGCTACTCCCTTTGATATTGTTTAAAGAGCGGTACTCTCTTGCCGACGTCCCAGGATTGAAGTCTTGTCGTTGGAGGTTAGCGATACAATGCTGGCTGATAAGTGTATTTTTTTATCCACGCGAAAAGTCGTACATTGAGAAGGGCCGGCAACAGAGGCTGTCCGTATATAGCAATGGTCCATGAACTTGGTCACACGTATTCATGCTGTTCCTTAATATGCCAATCACTATTTTTGCAGCGAACTAAGGCACACGTCTTCAATCCACCGCTACACATTTTCCAGCATGAATGGAGCACAGTGCGTGAGCGAAAACCCAGTTGTATTTCCGACAGATGATGGCACAGAAACATGGTAGAGGTGATGATTTCGTATTCTTGCGCTTTCGCTGAGGCAACGTATGGCGCGCCGCCGAAAGCACCATCTCGTTTCTCGAGAAGAAACTGCTCCGCGAAAAGTGTCAATATTAGAGATGTCCGCTAGGCACTCTTTACATAGTCTACTTCTACCACATTTTATTTCGCATGTCGAAATGGTTCCCGAGCCACTTCGTGGCTGACGTGCAATGTCGCCGTCTAAATTTTTGCAGCATTTTTATAATGACCGAACACGAACTTGCTGCTACGAATTATTCCTAATAGTTTCATGATTGTCAATATAAATAGCCGTAAAGAGAATAGTTACCACGTAGCACAAAGGACAATCGGCTTAAATATATATGATGATGACACTACTATAACGGGTTGAGCACTGCACAGGCTCGGGCTTACCCAAAAGCCTGAGCCCGGCCCGGCCCGTGGGCCGGGCAGGGCCGGGTCGTGTAGGGCAGTTTTTTCACGGGCTCGGGCGCGGATCCGGCACGGCATGTGCTTTTTGACCAGAGGCGTACCAACTATTTCTCGAGTGGGGGGGGGGGGGGGGCAAACCGCAGATCTGACTCTGTCTCTCTCTCCATATATATATATATATATATATATATATATATATATATATAATTTTTCGGGCCTCGATGGTTCGCCATGTGTTACCCGGGCTTTTTCACTTATGATATTAATTCATATATACATATTGTTACCGTGCGTCCAAGGTAGTGGAGAGGCAGCATCAGCAGCAACAACAACATGATGAGAGCAGCGAGGAAGAGAAGGACGGCGTCTTGCCTTGTCTTGTTTCCTAAACTTTGGCGCATACCCACTACGGGAGATAGGCCAAGAATCAGGCGGTTGCAACTATGTTTATGAGAAATTTTACAAAAACTTAAACTTAATTTTCAGATAAAGCAATTTTGTCATAAAGAAGTGAAATAATAGGAATAATCCATAATTCTAGAAATTCAGCAAGGTGATCTTTTTGTATCCCTAATGAAATTGTAAACTGCAAGAAAAGCATCCCTGTGACTGTGTCCCAGTGAAGTCGCCCCAAAGGAGAGAATGGTTGGTGAGGTTAATAATACGCCAAGTTTTTGGAATGCAATTTCTAAGATTTTTCTTTCTCTTAAAAATCGGCGGCACGAAAGGAAAAAAAATGCTCAATGGATTCGGATTCATTGCAAAAAGAACATCAAGGGGATACAGCGAGACCAGACCTGTGTAAGTAAAAATTTAGTGGCGGTGTACTGCATCTCAATTTTGTAATGGAAACTTCCAATTGCCTTGATGTACACCAATTATTATTCCATGAGAAGCAAAGATGGTGGAAATCAGAAGACGATGTTAAAATAGATTTTGCGGAATTTCGCGATATAGAGAAATTTCTGTACCTAGCCGCGGTGACATAAGCTGATGTCGGCGAAACAGATATGACAGGGCCATTAAGGGATGCTCGTGCGAGTGAATCAGCCATTTCATTCAAGTGCAAACCGCGATGTCCCGGTACCCAAAGAAAGTATACTTGCCGCAAGTACGAAGGAACCATTGAACAAAATGTTCGCAAAATTTTTGAAAGGACGACGTGTTTTACCGGCATCCACTTGCCCTACGGCTCCCTGCAATAAACGCCTTCTACACACCCCGTAAGAATATATATATATATACATATATATATTGAATTACTATTATAATAATTGAAAAAGCCTGGAAATGCATCTGTCAGGTATTGTTCTTTGTAACAATAGACCTATATTTCTCAATAACACATGGTGAACCATCGAGGCCCGAAAAATTATTTGAATTCGCATTTATTTCTTGTCGCTATAAAATCTATATGTGATGCAGGGACAAATGGCAGTGAGTGCCCGGAGGTCCCTGATCCAACCCAGTAGCAGCAGTGCAGCTCACAAAAAAATGCACATTTGTTGCAGTCAATTTTACTAATTAAAGAATTTTACTTGGTGTTTAAGTCTACGGCATAACTGTATCGCTAGTTAAGGTAATAGTACTGTCGAGGTTATACAGAACGAAGTACAATGAACATAAATTACTTTTAATACTAAAAACAAAACGACGGCAGAGGTGTGCGAGCTTGGTGAATTACAACCCGATTTTTAGTGAAGCTGTTTTTTTTTCGAACAGTTGCACTAAAGGTTTCAGTTTCCTGTAATTACATCGCATAATTTGAAAAGTTACCCGTATATTAGTGTTCCGTTTTAAACCTTGTCCCCGTGTAATGCTTTGAAGCAATTCTTGCTGGAAGCTTAAAAAAAACAGTAATTCATCAATACACATCTTCCTTCGTCAGAAAATTTCATCCCCAGATATAAACAAGATGCCTTGTTTAGCTCACCGAGGACACCGGAGAAGCAACCTATACGCATCCCGTATGATTCACAGGAACAAATGGGAAAACAAGGGTTTAGTAATTATCTGCAACACTTGCATTTAAACCAGGAAAGTGAGATTTTCGCAACGCACTGCGCTTAAAATTCTCCCTATTTTCATGGAACTTCAAGTCCATATCTGATGCAATTGTTTTAGGAGTCAGGAAAAGCGGCGGTATGGCAGCCTGGAACACTTCAATATGTAACTTTCTACAAAGGCTTGCAATGAACCTACACAGAAAAAAACATTTATCGCTCGTCATCAGGATATTGTTTCGTGCTTCGAAAAAATATTAACACCATGTCCCGCATAGTTTACTGAGGATACCGGGATCAACAACTAAATGCCGTGTATAAAGCACAAAAACTGGGAGAAAGCGAGTATTCAGTAGTGGTTTTTCGAGTACGTAAGCAACCACCGGAGTTCAAAATTTCGGAATACGTCAGAATAAGGTGGTCTTCACTTCTTAAAAATATAAAATATCTGCTGTTTGGCTGCTGCCGGAAAACAAGTAGTAGGGTAGCCCTTATTCAGAAACCGCCTAAAAATGAAATCTATAAAGCAGAAGTGACACAGGCCTTTAGAAAAAAATTCTGTTAAGTGTTCTATTGGCACTGAAATGGCCCTGCACGTTCGACCGAGGTCACTTTCACGAACATACCACCGCGCAGACCCTCATGTAATGTCCCGTTATGGGACCTTTGAGGTATCGTGAATAAATGAACTTCCATTTAATGCTCTAATCCGTTCTAAACTAGAATATGCCAGTGCTATCATGACAACCACCAGGTTAATATGATTGCATTTAAACCAGGAAAGTGAGATTTTCGCAACGCACTGCGCTTAAAATTCTCCCTATTTTCATGGAACTTCAAGTCCATATCTGATGCAATTGTTTTAGGAGTCAGGAAAAGCGGCGGTATGGCAGCCTGGAACACTTCAATATGTAACTTTCTACAAAGGCTTGCAATGAACCTACACAGAAAAAAACATTTATCGCTCGTCATCAGGATATTGTTTCGTGCTTCGAAAAAATATTAACTTGAATCGGTTCAGAACCGTGCTGCCAGGTTCATTCTCTCTGACTACTCCTATAATACAAGTGTCTCAGCCTTCAAATCCCGGTTGTGTCTTCCCTCGCTCACCTCCCACCGCAAAAGTGCTCGTCTTTTTTATTTTTTAGGTTCTTTCATTCGCTGCCTACAGGTTACCAAATCATCATTCCAGCGCATCGTTTCTCCCGCCATACGCATCCCAATGCTGTGTATCTACCACGCGCCCATTCCACCACGTATCAGCGTTCCTTTTTTGTGCACACAGCCCGAGAATGGAATACCCTTCCTTCTGACATCGCCCTCATCACCGACATTTCCCTTTTCAAAACTCATATTGAAGACCATCTTTCAAGTCATGCCACCTAATCTGTCCCGCCATTTTTCTACGTGCCCACCCCCTGGTAATGTCCCACTCTGGGACCTTTGAGGTATCATAAATAAATAAATAAATAAATAAATAAATAAATAAATAAATAAATAAATATACGATAAGTCGTGATAACACAAAGAAATTCGGCAGTTAAACCTGTAAGTGGTTTGATTAGATTTTTGATGGTGATAAAATATATATTTACACTGCAAAGCTACGTAGACTATCTCTGGACGGAGATTCAATAGTTCCAGCATTTGATAATCCAACCATTTCATGCAGTAAGCCACGGCTGATTAAAATACTTTATCCGGACCTCTCCCGTCGCCCGAAGGTTAAATATATCAAGCCGATTGTTTTTTTGTTTGTTTTTTCAAGTATAGTGAGGCGGTAATTTGTAACTGGGAACTGTCCAGCGCCCGGACTTCTGCGCAATGCAAGCGTGTAAGGCGCATCTCGTGCGTCGCCCGCTACAGCGCGTCCCGAGGAGGCACAATACTCGCTGCCCAAACCGGGCATACGTAGTAAAGAAAAGCATTATTAACGTGGTGATTCTATTAAGAAATAAAATTTAGCTTCAGCTGTAGTTTTGTTGGACTTTCCAGTGTGTAGCCGAAAGTGCCCGCTTTCGAAAGTGGGGGGGCAAATGGCATGCTTTGCCCCCCCCCCCCACTTTTGACAGTGGGGGGGCAAGTGCCCCCCTGCCCCCCCCCCCCCCCCCCGATACGCCTATGTTTTTGACCTGGGCCCGGGTCGGGATTGGGTTTTCTTGAGCCGGGCCCGGGCCGGGCTCGGACTTTCCGGTGGTGTACACCATTTATTCTATATTCTGGTGGCGAAACCCACCGCAGTGCTCCCTGGGACTCTGCACGCCTGGAGTGCTTATCGAGCACTTTGAAAGCGAAGACAGCACGTCGAAAGGACAGCGGCAACCTCCCCCGAAAGCCAGCCGGTACGACCGAACTGGACCATCCGCCGTTACCCTTCGTCGTGATAAGCCACCTACTCAGCATTCATCTGAGAAGGTGAGCGACGTAACATATTGTTGAAACACAATATGAATCGCCTCAAGGTCCTTAAAGAAAAGCAAATGGTGCGACGCCAGATGAATACGCGTCTCATCAATGAAGCGAAAGCCGTGATTGAAAGCGCTGACAGTGCAAAGATTTCATCTTTGATCGGACAACTACACGCAAATAATGTGGACTTGGACAAGCTTAATTAACGCCGAGCTCGAAGAAGCTATTCCCGAGGACGAGTTCGCGGCTGAATTTGAAACTGTGCTGACTTATCAAGATGCTGCGCGAGGAATGTTGGGGGAGCTGAAGGCTCGGGAGTGGCTACTCCGTCAAAATCAGTGTTCTACGACTGCCGCTTCCGTACCTGCAGGTTCATCACATGCACTCGAGGATCGCGCCCCGCGCAAATCTATCAAGCTTCCAATTCTACAGTTGCAGACATTCGACGGACAGCTTTGTCACTGGCCTGCTTTTTGGGAGCAATTCAAGACGCCTGTGCATGAAAACGAAAAGCTGACGAAAGGAGAACGATTTCAAAATTCTGAAGAATCTTCTGAGTGGTACAGCAGCAGCGTCAATTTCTGGTCTACATGCGACAGGCGAGTGCTGCGACGACGCCATCGAAATTCTAAAGAGTCGTTTTGGCGATAAGCGTCGCATTGTACAGGAGCATCTACGCCGTCTGCGCACACTACCAGCAGTTGCTTCCTCAGAAGATGTATACAATCTTCGAAGGCTATTGTATTATGTGCAGTGCCATAGCGGAGGCCTGAAAGGTCCAAACGTCAGTCCTGCCAGCTATGCAACTATGATGACGGACATTCTGTTGAAGGCATTGCCAGCAGACATTGGCATTGTCTATTACCGAAAAGAAGCCAGTTCAAAATCATCACCGTCTGCTATCGACAGTTCAGGCTTTGCACAACACCAAGATTCAATGACAGCGACAGCCGATGAGGAGTTGCAAGAACTCTTGACCTATCTTCGCGTGGAAGTTGAAAGTCGAGAATGAAGTGGAGTTCATGACATTAAAGGAAAGAAATGCGCTAAACCACCTCAGGAGAGAGGGAACTTGCACTCCACCGTGCCAACAGCAGCTGTCCTACAATCTTCCTCGAAAGTTAAAGAAAAGGACTCTCTCTTCTGTGGATCTTCAAAGCACTCAACTCCAGTTTGTGACAGCAGCATGAACCATAAAGAAAAGTTGAAGAAATTGGCTACAGAGAACCGATGTTATCGATGCACCGTGAGAGGGCATCTTGCCAAAGACTGTGATCGAAAAGTCAAGTGTGGAACATGCAGAGGAAGACACGTCTCCTCAATGTGCGATCCCGAGTGGAAACCTAAGAAGACAGAACAAGAAAGTCCCGTAACCGCGAACAGTCTTCATACCAGCTCTCGTTCGTTCGTGAATGCAGAGATTTTATTGCAGACATTTCAGGCATGGATCATCAGAAAAAAGCAAAGTGCCTGCGTTCGTGGAATTGTAGAGAGCGGAAGCCAGCGCGCGTTCATTCGTGAAGACGTATGCAAGACACTTGGCTTGAGAGAACTTGGATCTGTGAATTTACAGCTAAATACTTTTGGTCAGACAAGCTCGGTTACCATCCAACATCGCCTTGTCGAACTAAAACTTCGCAGTCAGTATGACACTCGGGAATATCTGTTACAGGCCATTGAAGCCGTTCGTCTGCAAGGATGTTGTTCAAGTACCACTCGAGCATGACTTTGTTAGAAACATTGAAAGTGACGGACACCTCATTGCAGATAAGCTGTTGTTACCAGGCATGGCTGATGTACCTGGTATTAGCCTTTTAATTGGTGCTGACCACCTATGGCAATTCATGTCCGGAGAAATGAAACGATACCATGGCCAGGCAGACTTGGTTGCGCTGGGTTCTGCATTTGGCTGGATGTTACAAGGACCAGTTTCGTTCAACACCTCTTTGGAAGCAGCACTCAACGCATGCGTATTGCGAGTAAGTGCATCTACCGACTGTATCGACGATCTACTTCGGAGGTTCTGGGAGTCAGAGAGCATCGGGATTATGCTAGTTGACAACACTCCAAATAAGAAACCTAATATGGTGGTAGAAAAAATCGAACACGAGATCGCTTTCGTCAATGGTCGCTACCAAGTAGCCCTTCTGTGGAAAGAAAGCTAGCTGTGGACAACTAGAAGATAACCGATTGCAAGCACGGAAGCGACTGATATGTCTCGGAAAGAAAATAAAGAACAATCCAGAGTTTGCCGTAGAATATGACACCACCATCAGGAACTATTGGAGATGGGTCACACCGAGAGAGTACCTAGCCAAATTGAGGCGCAACCCTCTAAGCTCTACTATATGCCGCATCAAGCCCTTCTGCGCAGCGAGTCTACAACTACTCAAGCACGAGTAGTTTTTGACGCATCCTCTCACAACCCTGATTCATCGTCCCTCAATGACCATCTCGGGAAAGGTCCAAAGCTACTAGCCGACTTGGTTGCTCTTCTCATACGTTTTCGTATGAACCATATTGCTCTGACGGCTGACATAGAGAAAGCTTTTCTCCAGATAAGCATAACAATGGAAGACAGAGATGCGTTGAGATTCCTGTGGTTCAAGGATATACCCTCTAGGAGAAAACCAGATTCTGAATTAGAGGAATGGCGCATGACAAGGGTGCCTTTCGGAACAGTAGCAAGCCCATTCCTACTCAACGCCACACTCCAACACTACCTGAAGGGAGTAAAGGATCAAACAGAAGAAACGGCCAAGTTACTTGCTGCTTCTTTCTACGTTGATGACCTTCTTATAGGAGCAGATAGTGAGGATTCAGCTCAAAAATATACAGAGTAGCAAATTCTATAATGGAAGACGCTGGAATGCGACTAAGAAAATGGTCATCAAATTCTAAACTGCTGAGGTATCTTATTTCCACAGCTGAAGGAGATAGTGCACCCTCGGGAGCTGTCAAGATTATGGGACCCTTGTGGGATCCTCTAACAGATAAGATGACAGTAGCCGCAAAATCAGCGTTGTGCTTCTCGGGAAAAGATCAAAAGCCCTGTAAGAGATATGTTCTGCAAGCAGTGTCAAGGATATTTGATGCGCTTGGAATGGTTGCAGCCTTCAGCATTCAAGCCAAGATATTGTTTCAGGAGTCGTAGCAGAGACACGTAGATTGGGACGCAGATTTGCCGTGGGACCTTGCTTTACAGTGGCAAAATTGGTGCTCAAATCTGCAGCACCTTACTTCTACGGCTATCCCAGGTTGGGTCAAGACTGGGCTCGAAAGTCACTCCATGCAGCTTCATATATTTTGTGATGCAAGTCAGAGGACATATTGAACTTGTGCATATTTGAAATTTTTTGACCAAGAGAATTGTGCTCATAGCCACCTCATAATGGCGAAGTCACGAGTGGCGCCTCTGCAGAAAGTAACTTTGCCAAGACTGCAGCTTCTTGGTGCGTTGCTCGGAGCAAGGCTAGCGAAATTTCTGAAGAATGACCTTGAGAATTACACGTTAGAAACATTCTTTTGGACAGATTCCAAGGTCACACTGCATTGCATAAAAGGGTCTCAGAAGAAATGGAAGCCATTCGTGGAGAATAGGGTGGCTGAAATTCAACGCTGTTCCGACAAGTGCCAATGGCGACATTGTCCTGGGACTGATAATCCTGCGGATTACCTTACACGTGGAGTTCAGCTGCAGTTTCTCAAGACAAATGTAGTGTAATGGAAAGGACCACCATGGTTGGCAGAAATGGAAGATGCATGGCTCATGCACACCCTGGAGGCAAATTTACATAGTAATGATACTGTTACGCGAAGAACGAGTCAGTAAGACGGGCAACTATTTACAGGTTGTATTTACAACAGCGGTTGCAGCGCTGACCGGTTAGGTTCACAGCGCGAGCCCAGCTCGTTCTTCCTCTTCGTTTCTCGAGTGATGGCGCCCGCGCGCCTCGGTCAAACAATCAAATACCACACGCATGTAGCATAATCCCCCGGCGGCAGAAGCGACGTCCCGGAGCGTCTAAATGTCATCACTGGGAGGGTGATACTGCTTCAGTCGTGTAACGTGCACGATATCGCTGAACTGGGAAGCAGATGGGGCGTCAGGGGCGATCTCGTATGTGACGGGAGTCGCGGCACGAAGCACTCGGTACGGGCCTGTGTAACGCGACAGCAGTTTTTCTGACAGGCCGACCTGACGCGACGGAGACCATAGAAGCAGCAAAGAACCAGGCGGGAAGTGCACGTCTCGGTGGCGCTGGTCGTACAAACGCCTTTGACTCTCTTGTGAGTTCAGAAGGCGGTCACGGGCAATTTCCCTTGCGTGAGCAGCGCGGGCGACGGCATCAAGTGCATATTCACTGGTGGGTGCCGCGTGAACAGGGAGAGTTGTGTCGAGGGGCAGTGCTGGTTCTCGGCCGAACAGGAGGTAAATAGGGGAATAGCCGGCTGTGTAGTGGTGCGAGGAATTATAGGCAAAGGTGACAAACGGCAGAGTGAGGTCCCAGTCTGTGTGATCTGAAGAGACATACTTCGCGAGCATGTCTGTGAGAGTGCGATTAAGACGCTCCGTGAGGCCATTAGTTTGCGGATGGTATGACGTGGATAGCTTGTGCCTCGTGGCACAGGACTGCAGTATGTCCGCGATAACTTTTGACAGGAATGTCCGGCCACGGTCTGTGAGAAGTTGTCGCGGAGCTCCATGTAATAAAATCACGTCGCGTAAAAGAAAATCGCCAACATCTGTGGCGCAGCTTGTAAGGAGCGCTCGGGTGATAGCGTAGCGCGTGGCGTAATCTGTGGCCACAGCGATCCACCTGTTCCCAGAGGTAGAAAGAGAAAAGGGACCAAGTAAATCTAAACCAACCCGAAAGAATGGCTCCGCGGGAATGTCGATTGGTTGTAGGTACCCAGCAGGTAGCGTCGATGGTGTCTTGCGTCGCTGGCATTTATCACACGCAGCTACGTATCTTCGAACGGAGCGAACAAGCCCAGGCCAAAAGAAGCGTTGGCGGATCTGGTCGTAGGTACGTGACACAACGAGGTGACCGGCAGTGGGGAGGTCGTGAAGTTCGTGGAGAACAGACGATCGAAGGTGTTTAAGGATCACAAGGAGTAATTCTGGGCCGTCGGGGTGAACGTTGTGGCGGTAGAGTACGCCATCTTGAAGTGTGAATAAGCGAAGGGAACTGTCGGCAAGTGGAAATTCCAGGCGGTCAATGCTGACACGCAAGGACGGGTCACGGCGCTGCTCGTCGGCGACATGAGCCAGTGGAAAAACAGAGAGAACGCAGGCGTCGGTGTCAGGCTCAGACGTAGAGGTCGGGTCTTCGACTGGGTAGCGAGAGAGGCAATCTGCGTCCTGGTGTTGGCGTCCCGACTTGTACGTCACTGTGTAGGGATATTCTTGTAGTCGGAGAGTCCAACGACCGAGCCGGTCAGTAGGATCCTTGAGCGACGAAAGCCAACACAGCCAATCATGGTCTTTGATTACTGAGAAGGGCTTGCCATATAAATATGGGCGGAACTTTGAAACAGCCCAGACGAGAGCAAGACATTCGCGCTCGGTAATCGAATAGTTTCGCTCTGCAGTGGTCAGGAGTCGGCTAGCGTAGGCTATAACGCAGTCGTGTCCGTGTTGGCGTTGCGCTAAGACGGCGCCGATCGCATAACCACTGGCATCGGTTCAGACCTCTGTTGGCGCGGACGGGTCAAAGTGAGCCAAGATCGGTGGATTAGTCACAATCGTGATAAGGCGTGAAAATGCGGCAGCCTGAGGGGAACCCCACGTAAAAGGCACGTCTTTCTGCATAAGTTCTGTGAGTGGCTGAGCGATTGCTGCAAAATCTTTCACGAACCGTCTGAAATAAGAACACAGCCCCACAAAACTCCGGACGTCTTTGACAGACTGAGGTACAGGGAAAGCCGTTACTGCTCGAACCTTCTCCGGGTCGGGTTGTACTCCGGAAGCATCGACGAGATGGCCGAGCACTGTAATCTGTCGGCGCCCGAAGTGGCACTTTGATGAGTACAATTGGAGCCCAGCCTTGCGGAAGACGTCAAGGATGGCTGCAACGCGCTCAAGGTGCGTTTCAAATGTAGGAGAAAACACAAGGACGTCGTCGAGGTAACAAAGGCAAGTTGACCATTTGAAACCTTGAAGCAGAGAGTCCATGATCCGTTCGAACGTGGCGGGGGCATTACATAAACCGAACGGCATAACCTTAAATTGGTAGAGGCCATCTAGAGTGACGAAAGCGGTCTTTTCTTGATCTTGCTCATCGACGGAAATCTGCCAATAACCAGATCGAAGGTCAATGGACGAAAAGTATTTGGCACGGTGAAGACAATCAAGAACGTTGTCAATTCGTGGTAAAGGGTAAACGTCTTTCTTAGTGATTCGGTTTAGGTGGTGGTAATCAACGCAGAAACGCCACGTGCCATCTTTCTTTTTGACGAGCACGACCGGCGACGCCCAAGGACTCGACGAGGGCTCAACAATGCCTTTGGCGAGCATCTTGTTTACTTCCTGCTGAATAACTTGCCGCTCTGCCGTGGACACACGATATGGTCGGCGGTGAATGGGAACAGCATCACCAGTGTTTATCCGATGCTGAACAAGGGACGTCTGACCAAGTGGGCGATTTTCAGTGTCAAATATGTCGTGGTAGGACAACAAAAGGCGATATAGGGCGGCTGCTTGGTCAGGGGCGAGGTCCGGAGCGACCATGGGACGTAATGGGCCGTCGAGGTTCAAGGCATCCTGTGGGTAATCAGGAGGATCTGGAGACGCGTCGGCTGCAAAAGCAGTGACGTGGTCGTCTGTCACAGACCGGAGCGTGGCCACCACTATGCCTTCACGTAACACTTGCTTCGTCAAGCCAAAATTGATGACGGGGAGACACATCGGATTAGCGGCAAGGGTAACGACGGAGTGTGGCACAAAGACGTCGCGCGCCAGGAGGACGTCACGAATAGGTGCAACGACATAGTCGCCATCAGGCACGGTTGCCGTTGAGGCCAATTCGACGAAGGTTAGGGCTTTTGGAGGTAACCGAACAAACGCTGTAGTGCAGAGCGTGTTCGGTTGTTCGGGGCGAACGTCAGAAACAAGAGGAAGCTCGAGGCACAGCGTACCGGTGGAACAGTCGATGAGGGCAGAGTGCGTCGTCAGAAAGTCGAGCCCAAAGATGAGGTCGTGAGGGCAACTGGTCAGCACGGTGAACAGGACTGGAACGTGGCGGCCAGCAATTCCTACGCGTGCAGTGCACATACCACTGACGGCAACAGTGGCGCCATTGGCGACGCGTACGGCCCGAGTGATGGCAGGCGTAAGAACTTTTGTGAGGCGACGACAAAGATTAGCGTTCATTATGGACACTTGGGCTCCAGTATCAACCAATGCCTTGAATGGAACACCATCCACGGCTACGTCAATGAGGTTCGCGTTCGTGAGGAGCGTCAGCGGAGGATTTGTACAGGACGGACGGGATGCAGCACTACCTCCAAGAGCTGCATGGCCTAGTTTTCCGTCCGGCGGTTTGGCGAGGAAAAGCGGCGAGGTTGGGGTGACGGGGAGTGACGGCGTTGAGGCGACGGCGATCGCCCGGAGGAGCGCCTGTCAGGGGCATCAGAAGTAGAGTACGGACGGCGAGGTGAGTAACGGCGAGCGTCGGCGTATGGGCGAGGAGCAGGGAATGAGCTCCAGTACGGCGGCATCCAGGTGCTGCGGCAGTGGCGGGATACGTGACCAACTCGGTGGCAGCGGAAGCAGATCGGTTTGTCGTCGGCGGTACGTCATTCAGCAGGATTGCGTGGTCGGGGAGCGAAATACTGGTCGTTGAAGGATGTGGCCATGGGAATGGATGCCGAATCAGGTCGGGAGACAGACCAGGTGGTAGGGATGCCAAGGTTTGCAATTTCTTGCCGCACAACTGCTTGTATGACGGAAATAGTAGGGGCCGCTGGGTCAAAGGTACCGTCGAGGGGTCGTGGATGAAGGGGGCCGGACTCGCCGCTTCAATCTCACGGCGAACGATACGAGTGACGTTCTCTTGAAAAGGTCGTGTGGCAGGAAGAGCGCAGCAAGAGGACGTGGCAGGGGTGTTTGGGAGCCGGTAAAACTGTGGGACGACGCGGCGGCTTTTGGCTACCTCGAAGCGGCGGCATTCTTTGACGATGGCGTCGACAGTAGAGACGTCGTTATAGACGAGCAAATTGAAGGCGTCGTCCGCGATGCCTTTTAGGATATGGCCCACCTTGTCAACCTCGGTCATGTGCTCGTCGACTTTCCGGCAAAGCGCGAGCACTTCCTGTATGTAGGCGACATACGATTCTGTCGACGACTCGACACGGGTAGCAAGCTCCTTTCGCGCAGCCTGTTGGCGACCTGACGGGTTGCCAAAGAGGTGGCGAAGCCTCTCTTTGAAAGTGTCCCAGCTGGATATCTCAACCTCATGGGTGCGAAACCAGACAAGTGGTGTCCCGTCCAGTTAATATATCACATTGGCAAGCATGATGGTAGGGTCCCAGTGGTGGCTTCGGCTAACACGATCATACATGCTGAGCCAGTCGTCGACGTCAACGCAATTTTGGGCGGAGAATGTCCCAGGATCACGGAGACTAGGAACCGTAACGTACGTTGTGGTAGGCGCCGCAGGTGTAGGTGGCGACGGGGTGTTTCCATCATGAGCCATGGCTGAGAAGACGACGGTGCGGCCGCTTCGGAGCTCCGTGGCGAGGACGGGGAACGTTCCACCTCCACCACGATGTTACGCGAAGAACGAGTCAGTAAGACGGGCAACTATTTACAGGTTGTATTTACAACAGCGGTTGCAGCGCGCACGAGGTCGCGGGATCGAATCCCGGCCACGGCGGCCGCATTTCGATGGGGGCGAAATGCGAAAACACCCGTGTACTTAGATTTAGGTGCACGTTAAAGAACCCCAGGTGGTCCAAATCTCCGGAGTCCCCCACTACGGCGTGCCTCATAATCAGAACTGGTTGTGGCACGTAAAACCCTATAATTTAATTTTGCAGCGCTGTCACATCACATACGTCGCCGCCTTCCATAATTGGTACAAAGCAGAAAAGACTAAATTGGACATAATTATACGCGGCGCCTACAAGCTAGCCTTAGGACTGCCAAACAACACCAGCACTGAATTTCTACTCCAATTAGGACTCCATAACACCCTAGACGAATTAATCGAAGCACAGCGTCGGTCTCATCTGGAGCGTCTCACCCTCACAGAAACGGGCCGGCACATTCTAACTAAACTCGGCATCACCTACCACCGTCAACATGGAGACAAATACCCAATTCCACGCGACGTACAGACTTGGCTACATGCCGACCCTATTCCCAAAAACATGCATCCGGACTACAATAAAGAACGTCGGAAGGCAAGGGCTGCCTCCCTCATTAAAGCCTATGGCGACACCACGGGCGTCACCTTCGTCGACGCAGCTGAATATCAAGACGGGCACCGCTTCGCCGCGGCTACCACAGTAAGCGGCTCGCTCAAACATGCCGCCAGCATCGTAACCCAAAACGCCGAGACGGCCGAGGAAGTGGCCATCGCCCTGGCCACCCTTGATCCGGACTGCCATACCATCGTGAGCGATTCCCGCACGGCAATCAGCAATTACATCAAAGGTCGTATTTCAAAACAAGCGCTACGCATCCTAAACCAAGCCCCTCACTCACTTGAGAAGCAAATCACTCTCGTCTGGTTCCCAGCGCACGCTGGCGACGTACATCCGCACCTCACCAACCTCAACGAGGTCGCTCACTCCGTTGCACGAGGCCTTGTCAACCGTGCCGGAGACAGCGCAGGTGCACCCGCGGAACGCGATCGCCTCACCAGCTACAACGACCTCACGAAATCATTCTATCTCAACAGAAGAACCTTCCCCATCCCTCATCACAAGCTAAACAGAGCACAGGCAACCACCCTTCGCCTGTTACAGACAAACACGTACCCCTCACTAACACGTTACCACAGGATCTACCCGGACACCTACCCTAGTAACATTTGCAAGGTCTGTAAGACTGAGGCAGCATCGCTTCCCCACATGCTATGGGAATGTAAAAACCAATATACGACAAATAATACCGTGACCCTCTCGTCGAGATGGCACGCCGCCCTGCGCAGCTCCCAACTCGACGACCAACTCTGGGCTACCCAGCAAGCCTGCGAGGCGGCGAAGAGGCAAGACCTCGATGTCCCCACGTGGGAGGCCTAGGCCCAGCCAGCTAAACTGCTAGTTTAAATAAAAGTTTGTTCCTCCTCCTGGCCGGTTAGGTTCACAGCGCGAGCCCAGCTCGTTCTTCCTCTTCTTTTCTCGAGTGATGGCGCCCGCGCGCCTCGGTCAAACAATCAAATACCACACGCGTGTAGCAATATAAACTTAACTGAAGCAAAAGTCGTCGTGCAAGTTTTACATGTGAGAGCATTGGTGCCTATTTTGGACCTTGAACGCTACTCAAGCAAGTATTACGAATAACAGCCTGGGTATTTCGTTTCATCAAAAGCTGCAAAAATAAATGCATCGGGGGCCAACCACAGCTCACAGCCGAAGACATTAGCGGCGCTAAAAATTACTCGATCAAGGTGGCTCAAGAGGATATCTATACAAAAGCAATCAATCAGCTTGAAAAGAAACTACAGCTAAATCGCAATTCAGACCTGAGAATGCTTCTTCCTTTTCTCGACATGGCAGGAAAGTTGCGTGTAAGTGGACGAATGCAATTCTCACAGGAAGCAGAAGAACTTAAACATCCTATCTTGTTGCCTCCGCTTCACCAACTGACAAAACTCGTCATAAGAGACTGCCATAAGCGTACACTCAACGGTGGTCTGCTACTGACAAAAGCTTACCCTTGCCGAGCTTAGAGAGAAATTTTGGGTACCCCGCGGAAGACAAACTGTAAAGAAAGTCATCAGAGGATGCAACGCTTGCATCAGGACACGCTTAAAGCCCAGCAGCGCACCTGTTGCACCATTACCAAGTGAACCAGTACGCCAATCTGATCCCTTTCAAGTGGTTGGAATTGATTTTGCTGTACCTCTATATACGAAAAAAAAGACAGTACGTCGAAGGTCTACATAGTGTTATTTACTTGTGCCGTCACAAGAGCAGTCCACCTTCAATTAACCCCCGGACTGTCAGCAGAAAGTTTCCTGCTCACGTATCGGCGATTCTTATCACGTCGTGGATTGCCTGACGTAATATACACAGACAACGCGCAGGCATTCAAGAAAGCGTCAAAGGAAATCGCCTCAAAATAGCAATCTAGCAATAATAGGAAACTAAAAAGTTTCCTATTATTTACGAATGATTTTTTCCCAGAGCAAACGTCATCAGTTTTGAGCAAACGTCATCAGTGCACTTCGACCGTACAGGAGCATCAGCTGCGCCGCACACGTCCTCAACACCATCCTCCATCACATCTTTGAATGGTTTCTTGAATGACCATCCACCACACGTGTGTGGGCAGTTGCAAAATGTGAATGCCGTCGTCACCTTCTTGAAGCAGAGCAGGTTGGCTAGCCAGCTACCCCCCGGTATAGATCAAGAAGTGACTACCAGATGTAAATCAAAAATCACCGCGCTTAATTCTGTGAACACGCAGTACGAGGAGGTAGATGTCCTCCTGAATTCCAGAAGAAGCTTGCTAATGGAAGTAGTTGGCAAAAGTACTATAAAGGAGATAGTTTACTTTTTGGGACCGTTTAAAGAAGGAACTGACATGCTCGAGGAAGAGAGGGAATTTACCCTACCACTCGTTCTGCTCTGCCAAACAAAGGTGAACAAGCATTTCACGGCCATGCCAGCTGACGCATGCACAATTGCAGCAAGGGAAACTGGAGCTGAGTCAACTCCACAAGACAACCTTCTATTAAAGTGGGGACAGGTTCTACAAATAATTTTGCCTGATACAAAATCTGCTCCAAAACGCTCGTGATGATTCCCACCACTGTATTTGCAGAAAAAAGTACAGTATGCCGCCGCTGAATAAACGCTCCTCGAACCTGTATGTCTGGTCACCTTTTTCCACCATGACGACGCTTTGTAAAATAAATTACTGAAGGTTAAAGTACTTGTTGCCGAAGCATGCGCCAACAAAACATCGGTTGTTGCTATTTCCAACACTTTCCTCTCGACGGCCTCCGTTCGGGCCTCCGTCAGGCCTGATTTGCAATCGGGCCGGGCCGGGTCGGGTAGATGAAACCCGAGCCCGCTGAGCAGGAGTCAGATACTCTACCACTGAGCCACGCTAGCGCTTGCTATTAGGTAACGGAAAAATCTCCTTAAACGCGCCCTAGGTAGGCGCGCAGACGCAGACGACGAGATGCGATTCAGACAAGGTGCGCGATCAACGCGATCCCGAGCCTCACAGCTTCGCGAACAACACCATTTGGTCTCGGTGCAAAGCAGACGCAATTAACCAAATAACATCAGTGCTTGAAGCTGGAAACATCGTTTCTGAGCAATGTGTGCAGGTACAGTGTACTGCGCTGTATGGCCAATTCCACTACAAATTATCATCTTACACAGCTAGTAATCGTGAAAGGAAGTTCTTGAAATAAACTCCGACGCAGCTGCCAACCGTGCACTTAGGTGCGCAATAGGCTGTTTTGCTGGACTCTATTTAAATGGTGAGCAGTACATTGTTGTTTGCACAAGGTCGATGGCTATATCGAAGCAAATGCCTAATCAGTGCCTTAGCGGAAATATCACGCTGAATGCAACACCATATTCACTTATTACTCCCACAAGCCCTCAAATGTGCCTCATAACCGGATCCTGTTTTTGGCAGTTACAGTCCCAGAATTTAAAAAAAACTGCGCGGCATGGTCTTTATCACAGAATAGGCTCAATTATGCATTGTCCTTAGCATGCTTAACTGTAAATTTCCAAAATAATTGCGACTGTCGAGCAGAACAATGAATGCGATAAATAAGATCGACGGGACGGCTACCTTGAATAATGACTGCTCCGGCACGAACGAGGGATGGCTTTATCGCACAACATTGGATCGGAAGGTAGGGCACTTTCTTACAACTCTGATACCGTTGGTGTCGTATAAGGTAACTCCATCAGCGATGACTGAGTGGCGCCGCCTGGTAGGGAAATCTAACCTGTTCACCAGATACCTGCCATGGTGCCAACCCCTTAAATAGGAAGACAGTAGATGCTTACGTCACTGAGTTATACGGATATGAAAGAGCATATGTAATAACAACACTTCACATACAGCAACAACACATATGGGCAACACGACTTCAGCCAACCAAGAGAACAGGCTGGCTTCAGGAAGGAATATTTTACGATGGATAATATCCATGGCATCAGCCAGGTAATAGAGAAATCTTCGGAGTAGAATTGACCTCTCTATATGGCGTTCATAGATTTTGAAAAAAAAACGTTTAATTCAGTAGAGATACCAGCCGTCATAGAGGCATTGCGTAATAAAGGAGTATAGCTGGCATACGTAAATGTCGCGGCAACTATCTACAAGGATTGCACATCAACCTTGGTTCTCCACAAGAAAAGTAGAAATATAGCTATCAAGAAAAGGGTCAGGCAGGAGACACAATCTATCTAATGCTATTCACTCCATGCTTAGAAGAAGTATTCAAGCTCTTAGAATGGGAAGGATTAGGAGTGAGGATCAACGGCCAATATCTCAGCAACCTTCGGTTTGTAGCTGACATTGTCCTATTCAGCAACAATGGGGACGAATCACAGCAAATTATTGCGGACCTTAACAGAGAAAGTGTAAGAGTGGGATTGAAGATTAATATGCAGAAGACAAACATAATGTTCAATAGCCTGGCAAGGGAACAAGAATTCAGGATCGCCAATCAGCCTCTAGAGTCTGTAAAGGAGTACGTTTATCTAGCTCAATTACTCACACGGGACCCTGATCAAGGGAAAGAAATTTATAGAAGAATAAAATTGGGTTAGAGTGCATACGGCAGGCATTCCCAAATCCTGACTGGAAGCTTACCACTGTCATGAAAAGAAAAGTGTACAATCATTGCATTCTACCGGTGCTAACATATGGAGCAGAAACTTGGAGGTTAACAAATAAGCTCGGGAACAAGTTAAGAACAACACAAAGAGCAATGGAACGAAAAATATTGGGCTTAGCGTTAAGAGACAGGAAGAGAGCAGTGAGGATCAGAGAACAAACGGAGATTGCCGATATTCTAGTTGACATTAAGTGGAACAAATAAAGCTGGGCAGGCCATGTAATGCGTAGGATGCATAACCGGTGGACCATTATAGGGTTACAGAATGAATACCAAGCGAAGGGAAGTGCAGTCGAGGTCGGAAGAAAACTAGGTGGAGGGATGAAGTTAGGGAATTTGGAGGCCCAAGTTGAAATCAGCTAGCGTAAGACAGGGGTAATTGGAGATTGTACGGAGAGGCCTTCGTCCTGCAGAGGACATAAATATAGGTGGCGGCGGAAGCGGCTGCTGCTGCTGCTGCTGATGATGATGATGATGATGATGATGATGATGATGCAACAACAGGCAAGCAAATCAAATGACCTGACTGGGGCAATCTTTCAACTCATGTGTTCGCATGTAGTCACTAAAAATGGTATTTGCAAAAACGCTCTTGAAGATCGCCAGCAGAATTACCTTTCGTGTTCAAGCCAGCTGTGTTCCTGAAAAACTACCTGATACGTTGTGATACCGCGCGCACTACTTACCGCACATGACAGTTGCGTGAGTCGTTGCCGTAGGGCAGAACGCCAGGCTAGATGCAATAAATTCATACTTGAAGTATGCGTGGAAAGCAACAGTCACATGAAAAGTAGGACAAAGGAATAGTGTTGTGGGTCGTACTGCAGCGCTGGTCCTGTGTCCTTCTTTTTGTGTTCAAGTCATTTTCGGCACTCATTGAAGTATGTGTCTATACCTCCATCTGACTGCGCGTCACTGTTGAGGGCCAAATCCCATGGCCATGCAAGCCACGAGGTTTTTTAGCGAGTACTCACGTTTCGGAGAAGAAAGCGCGTCCGTCTATTTGTGCACAGTATAATGCAAGTGCAGGCAGTATGGGCAACAAAGTTGATAAAATGTCACTCTTTCTTTCTACTTTGTTTACAGATGCAGAAGGAACAACCGAGTACTTTGAAGAATACGATTACGACGGTAAGAACATTGTGAAAACCTCACAACATAGTTTGTTCTCTGAAAAGCCATACAAAATTATTTAAAGTGTTGGCGTGTAGCTTTATCCGATATTAGAGGCACAGTAACAAACATGATTCACACGACTGCACAGAAGAAATATTGAAATAATACGTAATTTTAGTAATTAGTAACGGCAAGTCATTGTCAGTGTGGAACATGAATCAACACGCAGTTGCGATTCTTCATCGATGTTACGTGCACTTGCCATTCACGTGAATATTTTTACCGCATCGCAAGACTGCCATCATAATTCATTTAGTAGTCTCCAGATGGCAGCATATTGTTTCTGTCTTATTGTAATTTTGTTAATCGACGATAGCATTGAAGGAGCCATGACACCACGTCTTCAAGCTTCAATTAGGAATTCTACGTTAAGCCAAATGCAACTCACAAATTGCCGGAGGTGTAAAGTTGTAACGGCCGCCATGCATCGATCGTTTAGTTTTGGCATGTGCACCTCGGCTATCGCGCTGGTCTGCTGTTCCTTTTTTTTTTTTTTGTGCGACTGAAGGAACACCGCGCACAACTCAATGGTGACGGCCTTCCTGCGCCTTTGTGTCCGATGTAGTCTTGGGAACTGTTCTGGTTCCGACGACACAGTTGTGACACTACATTTTTTGACGTCACACAGTCCGTGCCGAAAATTGCAGCCGCTGTTGGTGGGAGCGGCTCAGAAGCAGCGATACAAAATTGAAATTTCTAGTTTGAATGTGCGGTAGGAACCGATTTATTTTTTGTGTATAACTATACTGGGCCTCTACTCTCAGTTACAGTTTATTTATTTTATTTTATTTATACATACTGCAGCCAAACTTTGGCTATAGCAGGAGTAGGAAAAAAACATTGAATTATATATATATATATATATATATATACATTACCACTTTGAAATAGCAGTGAGAAGCTCATCTAAAGGGCACTCGCGTACATTTCCAGGCAAAGCATTCCAGCACTGAATCGTGTGAGGGAAAAAACTGTACTAAAACAAGCCTGAACGAGAACTGTATGGAACAATATTTAGAGCATGATATTGTCGAGTATTCGAGGGGGCTGAAAATGAAATGTAATCTTGAGAAGAACAATGTGGTGAATTTACATAACTGTGTAAAAACTTTAAACAATCAAAGTGGCGACGTTTCTGGAGTGGGACTAGATTCCGGTCAGAAAGGTTGGAATAGGGTGAAAAATACCTATCATAACGACGGGGATTCCATGTATGATGGGGATTCCATGTGATAGAGGCGTACTCCAATATCGGACGTATTAGTGTTATATGGGTTATCAGCCTAGTGTGTTTTGGTGCGGAACGGAGCGTGCGCTGCAAATAACCAAGGCGTTGAAGGGCTTTTTTGCAAGTTAGTTCAATATGCGGAGACCAAGACATATCATGCGAGAAAAGAACTCCCAAATATTTATATTGGTTAACTCTGTTTAGGGATTGATTGTTAAAGGAGTATATGAAATGAGATATAGAACGAAGCCTTGAAAATGATAAAAGTACACTTTTGCTGAAGTTGATAGTCATCTGCCACTGTTTGCACCAGCTACAAAACCTTTCAAAACAATTGTTAAGAGCGACATGATCAGATTAACATTTAATGACATGATATATCACACAATCATCGGCATATAAGCGAATTTTTGAGGAAATATTAGACGGGAGGTCATTGATATAAAGTAAGAAGAGGAGAGGGCCGAGCACGGAGCCTTGAGGTACGCCTGACGATACATCTACTGTCGGGGTCTTATTAGAGTTAAAAAGTACATACTGTGACCACTCGGAAAGAAAGCTGGATAACCAGTTTACAATACTGGAGTCATTTAAAATGATTTGAAGTTTATGCAAGAGTTTGGTGTGAACTACTGCGACTATGCAATCATAAATGAATCATAAATCATAAATCAATCATAAACTTCAAATAGTTGGACGACCTTGCCGTGGCCTTTTTAACTTTGTTGCAAATAATATTGCTCCGGAACTACATTGCGGAACAGGTTACATGATTGCCTGACATTTTAGGTACAATCAAAATTCCATGGCCAACGTGCCTTTTTACATTTCTTTGTACTATTTACCTTAAGTGACTTATTGAGCATCAATAAATTCAGACATTCGCGTAATGTTTTTCTCACGAAGTATTAATGGCTGCATTATTAAGTTATCCTTCCTGTCCAATAATATCTATTGTTCATTGTATATCGCACTGTGTGGTGGACCCTAGGGATACCAATTCGACAACGTCGTGTTATCCCAATTCGACAACGTCGTGTGGCTGACGGTTATGGCATAAAGAATTGAAATACAAAATACAGCAACGGCCTTTCATCACGTAGCTCCTCACAGTTAACTTAATTTCTCAAGTATCCTTGAACAATGACAACACCACATAAGACTTTTCTGTTGGCTAATGAGTCATTCACTCGCTGATATTGTTTTAGATGCGTGGCTGGTGGAACTATTTATAACGTTGCTTCATGAATGTTGCATATGCAGGTCCTACGTGTATTGGTCATGAGTAAAAAAAAAAACCACACCTCGATTCTGTTACGCAATGTCTCACCTCGATGAGACAACAGTGTTGGCAAATTTTTCGCTGAAAGGACGTTCAAGCGCCATCAGACGGAATGAAGAAAAAACCATGCCACCGGTGCAGAGCTGAAAACTAAATCAATATTTATATGGTGCCTGCACTTGATTTCTGAAAGCTGCATAATTGCAGTTTATAATTCATAAGCAATCGAGCTATACTTTTTTAAATACATATTGTCTTCATTTAGAAAAATAACACTAGCAAACTCCAAATTCGAAGCTTGTGAGGTCGTTTTGCTTTCGCGTCAAACTAAGGGCGTTAGAGGCTGTTAGACGCATTTTATTAATGCCATCGGGGCGTTTCAAAAATGGGCAGCTGGCATGCGCAGGCATACATAGGCTTTGCGGGCCCACGCCGTCGTCCATCTCGTCACGTCGCGAGTGCCTTGCTGGTGGGGAAATAGAGGTCTGGAGATGGAAGCACCAGCAATGCGTTCTTTGCAAAATTACAGGATTGTGATTGAGCACACTTCGAACAAACAACGTATTTTTTATATGAAGTATTAGCTGTCCCCAGATTCCTATCCTAGGAACGTCGGCGCTATGAAGGGCGGCCAATGAAGTGGTCTAAAGCCATTGTAGGACTCCGCCACCGAGTGAAAAAAACTTAACGAAAAAGCTGTGGCGTGTCGTCCCTGTGCGTAATGTTGAAAACGGGCTTCGTGGAGTTCTGGACAAAAATCTAATTGATGAGCGATGTAAGGGCAACAATTCAACGGCACAAATGATTCCACAGAGGACAAGGCACATTTCCTCATTTTAACAGCTTCGTCAGTTGAATGCGATAGCGTTAATAATAATTATCGCCCCTCCCGGCAACACTAAAGAGCCATGCCAGCGCCATCATGGCGCCGGCATAGGCCCTCCGATTGGACCGCCACTTTCACCACGAGAGTGTTATCAGTGTCTCGTGTCTACATGTCGTGCACCCCTTCAGTGCAAGTGCAATGAGCAAGACTGAAGGCACTGCGGTGACTGCTGCGTATGGCGCGGCCGCGCCAGCCCTATGCTGAAAGCGATCTGTGATGCCTACAGTGTAGACGTCTAGGCGCACCGAGCTCGATAGCTTCATGTGCGCTATAACACCCATTCGCTTGCGCGTCACCCGCGTTCACGAAGTAAAACGTCGCTGTAACTTTTTGCCGTAGGCATGGCAGGGCCGTCAGCCCGACTGCCAAGTCCCGTTTCTATTAAGCATAGCATCTGTGTTATTCCTGAGAGTTTTCTTCACCCCATTAGGGCCTTTCTCACGTGGAGAAGGCTGTTCGATCTCTGATTTTGTGTCGCGACCAAGAAGCACATCGTCTGGCTTGTCTTAAGGCCCAGTGTTCAGAAGGGAAATGCAAGGCTTGTTGCAATGCGACATATCCCCATCAGCTTTCCTCCCAGTGATTTTATTAGGCTATGGACACCTCTGCGGCTGTGGAAAATGCATAATTGTTCCCAACACTCACTGGCTTGATTGATCTGAACTACGTGGTCGCCAAAGTGAAGTCAAGCAGTCGGCGTTCACGCGCCACACAAGTTCATCTATCGCAAACCACGCAAATTGATACTGTAATCGTTAAAGTTTCACCTCCAGCTTCTGGCCCGTGGCAATAAAAAAAGAAGGCAGAATTCCACATTTCTCTCGATTTTCTGATTATTTATTAGAAGCAGGTGTGGACACTGATGCTTCTTAACGCTGAGCGACGGCGGTTTGTTTTAAACCTTGTGTCGACCTTCTTTACACATCTTCACGAGTCACGGAGTCTTGCGTTCCTAACGGTAAGAAAGGTTAAAAAAGTCCAAAAACAGCACTAACATTGTTTCCCGGGAATAATTTGTAAAACTTGACGGGCGCCAAACCTGCGTTGAAACATGACACGCAAGCAAAAAGCAATTTCGCGTGTCATTTAGAAACCCGGTTATCCGTAATTGAAAGGGCGACAGCGTTCATTAGCGATCGCAGGTTTATGGTTGCGCGGAGCCGCGTAGCTGAATTCGTTGGTTTGCCTACTGTCCCTCCTTGAGAAAACCGTCTGTATTGCTCTCTGTGGACCCTGGCGTGCATGTTTTGCGGTTTATGTAGCTACAGCCACGAGCTTCTCTCTTGCTTATTATGGCTCCCGTTTGTGTCGTCTGGCCTAGCGCCCAAATTGGAAAGTTCGAAGGAAATGCCGAATCCGTGGAGCACCTGAATCAGCGTTTCGGTTGTGCAACACAACTGGCATAGCCAAGTTTAGAAGCCCAAGCGCCTCTGCCGATGTGGCCGTAGTTAAGAACACATGCCTGTCGTCTTTCTTCATTGTAGCACACAACTCGGCAGTCGTAAGAGTCTGCAAGTGGGATGCGTCGACTAAAGAAGTAGCTGTTTGGAATAATCGCCGATTTGCTTTAGCACGCGTTGTCGCACTTTATGTTTGAACTTTTATCGAGCCGGACGGAAACCGTTGTTATTGTAGAAAAAGAAGTTGTTGGATAAACGTTCCCTGCTCGGGGAGACATGAAGAAAAGAACGTTTTCAAAACAGGACCTCGCAATCGTGTGTCTCGCGCAGTCTTCAATAATTCCTTTTTTCGAATATGGTCTGGTTCAGGCTCAGAAACATTGTAAGAATATCGGTTACGGTTCAGCTCCAGCCAAAATTCCCGTTCGGGTAGGGTTTGTTTTATGGGTTCGGTTCGGCATCCTAGTTATAAACGTTTTATTTCGAGAACTGCGTGAAATAAACATGACTACAGCACTAAAAAACATATTTTTGTCGAAATGAGTAGGTCATCACCCCACTATTGTGAAAAAAGGTACGCCGCCAGCGAAAACACAGCGTATTCGTCCGATTAGTCTTCGCGGCGAGGGCTGGGGAACGCATGATGGAAACCGCAATTCGCGACATATAACTGGCAGTGTATTTGCCAACTGGAATTGTAAGCTTTGGTTTAACGCTTGTCCTGTGCGCTTGCTCTGTTTGTCACTATCCCGTTTTCGCACCCGTCATATTAAACTTCTTTTCAAAGATTTATATTATTAAATAATTCAATCATCGCACATTAAAAAAGCGACACTGCTTACATAGAAAAAATAAGGTAAAATATTTCTTTTGAAAGTCGAATGTGCAGGAAATAAATACTATTAAAATATGGGGACCTTTTATAGGATATTGGTGAAGCGATATCACACTTCGAGCTCTTTATAAAAAGGGCAAGTAAGCAATAAAGGTCGTCCAATGAAAATGCCCTCTCGAGAACAATCTTCAGTGCCATCACATTATGTGCCCACACCCATTCCGAAAATCTCTTTAGCAAGCAGTTTTATGAGACTTCGATCAACCAGTCACTTTTATCAGCGAGAATCATAAATTTATTTGCGTATTCGTTGCTCCTCTCTCCCGTAACGTTATCATAACTGTTGTTGCCGTCCATTGACTTGAGATACTGGCTATTTTGCAGACAATTCCGCATGTGATTTATAACTGGGCGGCAGTGTGGACTAAATTTACATGAATTGACCTTCTCCTCAGGTGTGATACTACTACTAAGTCTCAGAACGCAGCTAGAACATCAGGTAGTAGTGGGATATTGGTAAACGAAATTGCCGCTGCAACGAAACAGCAGTGTGATTAGTTGTTTCTGCATTAAGGCAACGGAAAAAGATGTTATGAAACGGAACCATATTTTTCAACTTCGGGCAACGGTATCGCTACAGACGTAACCGTTTGAGTTTTTTTTCTTTTCGAGTTTTCCAGCCAGTTTTCCGCGTTCTCGCGGAGGCGGCTTTTGTTGGTACCATGGTTACTGTTGCTCTACCGTGGACGTGGTATGCTGTGGTCGCGGGATCGAAACCCGGCCGCGGCGGCCGCATTTTGAGGGCGAAATGCGCAAACACCCGTCTACTTAGAATTAGGTGCACGTTAAAGAACCCCAGATGGTCCAAATTATTCCAGAGTCGTCCACTGCGGCGTCTCTCATAATCAGATCGTGGTTTTCGCACGTAAAACCCCATAATTTAATTTAGTGCTGTCGTTTCTATTAGTAGACAATGTCGATGAGCTGTGAGGTTACTTATCCATTCGGATGGCGGCATAGAAAGGCCCGCATAGTGCGCTGATGCTGGAGACAAACATAAACGTTAATGACCGCTTCGAGAGAGGTTGCTCCCCTAAAAGGCATATTTTTGACTAAACGACTATCATTTACTGTTTTTAATTATGTGTTGTGCTGTAAGCTCTTGTCAGCGGCTGCGCGAAGGTATAAACTAAGTAAGAAGAAGCTTTGTATTCGTTTCTGCTACACCTAATATCTGTAGTTGACAATAAAGTATCGCCCCTTTCAAAGGGCATTTTTTATATCTTTCATCTCCAACTCGCAATAAATGGAAGTCCTAATCAACGGAACTTAATTTCTTGGCCCCGTGAGCTCGAGTTTCACGAGAGTTTAATGTATCTAAAAACAGACCCAAGATTTTTTTTTCGAACTACTGCCCAATTCGGCTTCTTCTCTTTGTGATTCAACCAGTGCAAGATTGCTTTTGAAAACGCCTCAATACGTAACTTCACTATTATAACTCATAAAAGACCTGCCAATTCGGTTTTCGATTGATCGTTGACGAATTAAACTAAGCAGAATAATTTGTGTGACACTCACGCGATTGCTTTCTTTCTCTTTCACCAGTATTGTAATTCTCTGTTGTTCTGATTAATACGGAGGAGTTGACGCAGGCGCACGACTACCCAAAACACATTTTTGTGAAGATAACGACTGCATAACTGTGCAGAATTGAGGCACGGTGCATGTGTTCCTTTCAAATGCTGCTGCGTTAATTACTTAACCAATTTTTTGCTGTGTCCGAAATATATACAGACTCGAGAATTCACGTTAAATATCCTTCTTTTCGCGTTGACAATTATATTTTTACATTACCATGCTAACTCTTCCGTTGTGTATTTCTTCCAGGTGCACCAGTGACATGCTATTACAAAAATTCCACGGCTGGTTTGGTGCGTGCCTTGTACATTCATATATTCATTCGTCTGTGGACAAACGTAGCAGCATACCTGTATAATAATAAATGCATACAAAGGTTTCTAATTCACTAATTGAACGCACGAAAGGCAAACAGAAATCGGTCGACTTCAGTAATTATTCCTATTCGGAACTCTTTTACTGCGATAGCACACACACACACCCTACGCTCCAGCGTTGTGCAAACCTGATGCAATCCCACCCGCTTAATTTCAAAGGCGACAGCGCCTACTGCACAACAGCAATAACGCTGGGGCGAAGAAAACACTCCGTTCACGTAAATTCAAGATAATGAATATTCGTACCTGCGAAATGAATTATATCAATCTACAGATAATGCTCAAAGCAGCACTATGAATGCTCCCGCCCGTTGTTCATGCCGCTTCATTTGCGCATCGTTCGGAGCAAGCGGTTCACTACGTCGACGACAGACGCCCGCCCCCTCGGAAGTCGGCAGGGGCGTACCAACCAGGCGCGTAGCCAGGGGGGGGGGGGGGGGGCGCTGATGGGGCTTCAGCCCCCCCCGAAATTTTTTCGTGCCGGCATGCACCGCTGACAGAAACTACCACCGACGCCGGGAAGAATACTAATACTACTACTACTACTACTACTACTACTACTACTACTACTACTACTACTACTACTACTACTACTACTAGTAATAATAATAATAATTATAATAATTTATTTCCCATGAAAAGAATTACATGGTGGGGTTCTGGATAAAAAGTTGCACGCTGGCAACTTGACCAGCCCAAAAACCCATCAAAGGCAACAGAGGGCGTCGGGCGCTCACATGTGAGTAAACAGATGGGAGGTGTCAATTTACAAAAAAAAAAATGTGTATACGAGACAGGTAGTAATACACTTTAACAATTAGAAAAACAAGTAGTCTGCATTAACAAGGGAATATTCAATTTATATATGAGCATTATAGATTACATAAAGAAAGCCTTATTATACACAAACTGGAAGAAATATAGGGAGAAAAAAAACCTAACATAGCACTATATTCAGGGCAGTATAAACTAAAGCAAATAAAGGGGGGAAAAGTCATACAGTATTGCATATGAACAAACTCATTAAACAACAAGGATTAGTTTGACTGAAAGTAGTTGTGCAGGCTGCATAAAGACAGAAGGTCTATTTCTCGCAAGGCGAGGTTATTGAGTAAAGTCGGAAGTGTATGTCGAAGCATTTGTTGACCATAATTCGTTCTTGAGTGCGGAATGTTCCATTTTTCAGGTGTCCTAGTGTCATAGGCTGCGACATGTTCGTGTAGGCGAGTTATGTTCAATCATTCTGCATTCTGTCTACAATGTCTTTTTCACGCTCGAAAGAAATTTCGGCACGAACATTGCGAACTCGGGCTGGATTCAGGGCACCTGGGGTGGATTTCGTGGCACCTGGGGTCACGTAACGCAAGGAGCCCCATCCGAGCACGAACTTTCAAGGGCTTTTCGATAGCGTGCGGGCGCGTTGCGGCTTCTCGCAGCGGCCGCGGAATCTACGGGGCGCATGGATTTCAATTCCGAAACTGTATGGGTGTAACGTTCTCATAAACTTTTCACGCGAAAGGTGCACTGACATTTCCAAAGGCGTGCTTAAAAAGATTTTCAATTCTGGAACTTTATGGGGTTAATGCTGTTATAAACTTGGACCAACATGCGTGCACTGGAGCCCTCGTGTCCAAGCCGTTCCAGAAATGAAAGCGCGCGCTCACAATCTTTCACACGCACGAAAATACTAAATATTACCATGACTGTGAGCTAGCAGCTGATAATTTTCTCCAAACATTTGCAGGACGCGTGCCCAATGTGATCGATCAGCTGGACCAGGGCCGGCAAAATAAAATTTGAGAAAACAGGTGAAAGGAAATGGCCTATTATTGAGGAAATTATTTTTGCGGGCTACAAGGTCTGGCTCTCGTTGGCCACAGGGACAGTGGTCCTATGGATTTAAGCATAGGCCCCGCTGAAAATACAGGTATTTTCAGCGCGCTTCTTCGCATACGAGCTAATTGTGGAGATACATGTCTGAAGAACCATTTGGAAAGTTGCCCCAGTAATGCCTCGTATTTAAGCACAGATGCACAAAACCAAATTATCGAAGTTTGTGGCGAAATTATCAAAGAAAGCCTAGTTGCAAAAGTAGGCTGCTTCTCCATACGTCCTGACGAAACGACGGACATCGCCGGAATCGAACAGCCTACTGTTTGTGCAAGGTACCTAAACAAGGATGAAAACAACATAGAAGGAGTGTGTTTAGGTTTTAGCACCGGAATAGATGCCCTCTCCCTTTGCGACTGCAGGTTCTATGTAAATGTGTACAAACTGTTCCAGATTCTAGTCACCCTTCCAGTGACCACTGCCAGCGCAGAGAGAATATTTTTTAACAAGAGTTTAATAAAAAACTACTTGCGCTCTACAATGTCTGTCGAACGCATGGTTAGACTGGTGCTTCTATACACCCACAGAGACGTCGGCATCAACGTGTCCGAAGTCATTGACCGCTTTGCTCAACTTCCCCGCCGAGAAAAGTTTGTCCTTTAGATAGCGAAGCAGCAAAAATCAATGCAAGTAAAGAGCTCTGTTCCTTCAGGTCCATAATCTCGTAATTATGAAAACGTATGAGTGTTCGTTAGCTTTTAAAACCGCAGACATTTTAGCCGTTTATTCTAGCAGTTAGCATCATGATCAAAATTATCATGCGAATACGATAATTACGAGGACATCAATAACCAATTTTGACCGACCTTGCTCATTGAAAGCCCGGCCCACGCGGCGTTTGCCGAAAACACACTCGGATATTGGGTAGTAAAACTTGCCGCATCATCTGTGGCTTTAGTTTGGCTTTTTCTTTCCTTTTTTAGCTACCTGCTTTTACTTCTTTTTTGAACTGAAGCAATACCCAGTTTAATTTTGGGTGCAGAATATTTGTTGCTGCTGTGCATTCAGTTAAATTACACATTTTCGTACTGATTTCTGCATTATTCCTCTATTATTCTACCCACATGGCGCTGTCGCGACCGCCGCATGGCCCGAATACATAACACGGTTTCTGCGATCATAGGTTTGTTCTAGCATAGATCATCTGTCTTTCTGTACGCAAAGTTTACTATCTCTGACTCCAGCACGTGTTTATTTGTCTTGTTTGACGCATAATATACAGTGACGTTTGCTTAAATACGTAGATTAATTGGAGACTTAGACGTATATTTAAATATCTCGTTGCGAGGTGTTGTGTATACAAGCAGTGAACTTTGTTTCCAGCGACTCGTTTTTGCCCTTTAGCGAGTTGTATCTTCGCATTTGTATATTTCATTCTATCTTCGCATTTCTAATGTATATTTTGCAGAACTCCTACTTTTATGTGACTTCCACAGATAGGAAGATGAGAGGATTGCCCTTCGGACGGCTTTGGGGCACTTAGACGACAGGCCTTTTATAGAGGAAACGATCTTGGGCGCGTGGCCTCGTGCGTCTGCTGTGTGGAGGGCTACAAAGGCGCGGCTGTGTTTTTTGAAGTGCGCAAGCCTGTATGACCGCCTGTGACGAAACTCAGCGATGAACGCTTAACTTTAAATGTGCAACGTGTGAACTGTGAACTTCTCTCTTCCTTCTCTTTCAATCCCTTCTCCCCCTTCCCGCGTGCAGGGTAGCCTACCGTGCTCAGCATAGTTAACCTCCCTGCCTTTCTCTTATGTCTTCTCTCTCTCTCTCTCTCTCTCTCTCTCCTACTTTTTATTTGTACTCACTGTTGCGAGTATAATCTCGGTGTAATTACAATACACTACCGGTAACACCTGCTCCTGCGCAATCTATTGTAACGACGGACAGCGTCATTGAGGTTTTTTCCTGGCTGTTGCATATGTTCAAAAAATAAACAAGGTTCTTGAATGACGAAGATTCATCCAAATATTTGTCCTCAACTTATTCATTTCATGGCCTTTACGTTCTTCATATCAGCTGTATACACTAATTTGCTGGTTTCGAACTGATATAGTTCTAATGTCTGTGTGATATTTTCTTTCCTTATTAAATAGACAAAAAAATAAACGCGGCCGCATTGATATCAGTTATTTCTGCCAGAATTTTTAGGACATCCGAATATATTCTTTTATGAAAAAATACATATTTTAGTTGACAGTGCGTAGCGTTCAATAATTCGTTTGCAGCATCTAATATACAATGGCATTAGCAATGCAGTTATTATTCATGTATTTGATCCCTCGACAACTTCTATAAGGAGGAGGCCGCGCTGCAACCTGAGCCCCCCCCCCCCCCCCCGAACAAAATTTCTGGCTACGCCACTGGTACCAACTATTTCTCGAGTGGGGGGGCAAACCGCAGATCTGACTCTGTCTCTCTCTCCATATATATATATATATATATATATATATATGTATATATATATAATTTTTCGGGCCTCGATGGTTCGCCATGTGTTACCCGGGCTTTTTCACTTATGATATTAATTCATATATACATATTGTTACCGTGCGTCCAAGGTAGTGGAGAGGCAGCATCAGCAGCAACAACAACATGATGAGAGCAGCGAGGAAGAGAAGGACGGCGTCTTGCCTTGTCTTGTTTCCTAAACTTTGGCGCATACCCACTACGGGAGATAGGCCAAGAATCAGGCGGTTGCAACTATGTTTATGAGAAATTTTACAAAAACTTAAACTTAATTTTCAGATAAAGCAATTTTGTCATAAAGAAGTGAAATAATAGGAATAATCCATAATTCTAGAAATTCAGCAAGGTGATCTTTTTGTATCCCTAATGAAATTGTAAACTGCAAGAAAAGCATCCCTGTGACTGTGTCCCAGTGAAGTCGCCCCAAAGGAGAGAATGGTTGGTGAGGTTAATAATAAGCCAAGTTTTCGAAATGCAATTTCTAAGATTTTTCTTTCTCTTAAAAATCGGCGGCACGAAAGGAAAAAAAATGCTCAATGGATTCGGATTCATTGCAAAAAGAACATCAAGGGGATACAGCGAGACCAGACCTGTGTAAGTAAAAATTTAGTGGCGGTGTACTGCATCTCAATTTTGTAATGGAAACTTCCAATTGCCTTGATGTACACCAATTATTATTCCATGAGAAGCAAAGATGGTGGAAATCAGAAGACGATGTTAAAATAGATTTTGCGGAATTTCGCGATATAGAGAAATTTCTGTACCTAGCCGCGGTGACATAAGCTGATGTCGGCGAAACAGATATGACAGGGCCATTAAGGGATGCTCGTGCGAGTGAATCAGCCATTTCATTCAAGTGCAAACCGCGATGTCCCGGTACCCAAAGAAAGTATACTTGCCGCAAGTACGAAGGAACCATTGAACAAAATGTTCGCAAAATTTTTGAAAGGACGACGTGTTTTACCGGCATCCACTTGCCCTACGGCTCCCTGCAATAAACGCCTTCTACACACCCCGTAAGAATATATATATATATATATATATATATATATATTGAATTACTATTATAATAATTGAAAAAGCCTGGAAATGCATCTGTCAGGTATTGTTCTTTGTAACAATAGACCTATATTTCTCAATAACACATGGTGAACCATCGAGGCCCGAAAAATTATTTGAATTCGCATTTATTTCTTGTCGCTATAAAATCTATATGTGATGCAGGGACAAATGGCAGTGAGTGCCCGGAGGTCCCTGATCCAACCCAGTAGCAGCAGTGCAGCTCACAAAAAAATGCACATTTGTTGCAGTCAATTTTACTAATTAAAGAATTTTACTTGGTGTTTAAGTCTACGGCATAACTGTATCGCTAGTTAAGGTAATAGTACTGTCGAGGTTATACAGAACGAAGTACAATGAACATAAATTACTTTTAATACTAAAAACAAAACGACGGCAGAGGTGTGCGAGCTTGGTGAATTACAACCCGATTTTTAGTGAAGCTGTTTTTTTTTCGAACAGTTGCACTAAAGGTTTCAGTTTCCTGTAATTACATCGCATAATTTGAAAAGTTACCCGTATATTAGTGTTCCGTTTTAAACCTTGTCCCCGTGTAATGCTTTGAAGCAATTCTTGCTGGAAGCTTAAAAAAAACAGTAATTCATCAATACACATCTTCCTTCGTCAGAAAATTTCATCCCCAGATATAAACAAGATGCCTTGTTTAGCTCACCGAGGACACCGGAGAAGCAACCTATACGCATCCCGTATGATTCACAGGAACAAATGGGAAAACAAGGGTTTAGTAATTATCTGCAACACTTGCATTTAAACCAGGAAAGTGAGATTTTCGCAACGCACTGCGCTTAAAATTCTCCCTATTTTCATGGAACTTCAAGTCCATATCTGATGCAATTGTTTTAGGAGTCAGGAAAAGCGGCGGTATGGCAGCCTGGAACACTTCAATATGTAACTTTCTACAAAGGCTTGCAATGAACCTACACAGAAAAAAACATTTATCGCTCGTCATCAGGATATTGTTTCGTGCTTCGAAAAAATATTAACACCATGTCCCGCATAGTTTACTGAGGATACCGGGATCAACAACTAAATGCCGTGTATAAAGCACAAAAACTGGGAGAAAGCGAGTATTCAGTAGTGGTTTTTCGAGTACGTAAGCAACCACCGGAGTTCAAAATTTCGGAATACGTCAGAATAAGGTGGTCTTCACTTCTTAAAAATATAAAATATCTGCTGTTTGGCTGCTGCCGGAAAACAAGTAGTAGGGTAGCCCTTATTCAGAAACCGCCTAAAAATGAAATCTATAAAGCAGAAGTGACACAGGCCTTTAGAAAAAAATTCTGTTAAGTGTTCTATTGGCACTGAAATGGCCCTGCACGTTCGACCGAGGTCACTTTCACGAACATACCACCGCGCAGACCCTCATGTAATGTCCCGTTATGGGACCTTTGAGGTATCGTGAATAAATGAACTTCCATTTAATGCTCTAATCCGTTCTAAACTAGAATATGCCAGTGCTATCATGACAACCACCAGGTTAATATGATTGCATTTAAACCAGGAAAGTGAGATTTTCGCAACGCACTGCGCTTAAAATTCTCCCTATTTTCATGGAACTTCAAGTCCATATCTGATGCAATTGTTTTAGGAGTCAGGAAAAGCGGCGGTATGGCAGCCTGGAACACTTCAATATGTAACTTTCTACAAAGGCTTGCAATGAACCTACACAGAAAAAAACATTTATCGCTCGTCATCAGGATATTGTTTCGTGCTTCGAAAAAATATTAACTTGAATCGGTTCAGAACCGTGCTGCCAGGTTCATTCTCTCTGACTACTCCTATAATACAAGTGTCTCAGCCTTCAAATCCCGGTTGTGTCTTCCCTCGCTCACCTCCCACCGCAAAAGTGCTCGTCTTCTTTTATTTTTTAGGTTCTTTCATTCGCTGCCTACAGGTTACCAAATCATCATTCCAGCGCATCGTTTCTCCCGCCATACGCATCCCAATGCTGTGTATCTACCACGCGCCCATTCCACCACGTATCAGCGTTCCTTTTTTGTGCACACAGCCCGAGAATGGAATACCCTTCCTTCTGACATCGCCCTCATCACCGACATTTCCCTTTTCAAAACTCATATTGAAGACCATCTTTCAAGTCACGCCACCTAACCTGTCCCGCCATTTTTCTACGTGCCCACCCCCCTGGTAATGTCCCACTCTGGGACCTTTGAGGTGTAATAAATAAATAAATAAATAAATAAATAAATAAATAAATAAATAAATAAATAAATAAATAAATAAATAAATAAATAAATAAATAAATAAATAAATAAATAAATAAATATACGATAAGTCGTGATAACACAAAGAAATTCGGCAGTTAAACCTGTAAGTGGTTTGATTAGATTTTTGATGGTGATGAGATATATATTTACACTGCAACGCTACGTAGACTATCCCTGGACGGAGATTCAATAGTTCCAGCATTTGATAATCCAACCATTTCATGCAGTAAGCCACGGCTGATTAAAACACTTTATCCGGACCTCTCCCGTCGCCCGAAGGTTAAATATATCAAGCCGATTGTTTTTTTGTTTGTTTTTTCAAGTATAGTGAGGCAGTAATTTGTAACTGGGAACTGTCCAGCGCCCGGACTTCTGCGCAATGCAAGCGTGTAAGGCGCATCTCGTGCGTCGCCCGCTACAGCGCGTCCCGAGGAGGCACAATACTCGCTGCCCAAACCGGGCATACGTAGTAAAGAAAAGCATTATTAACGTGGTGATTCTATTAAGAAATAAAATTTAGCTTCCGCTGTAGTTTTGTTGGACTTTCCAGTGTGTAGCCGAAAGTGCCCGCTTTCGAAAGTGGGGGGGGGGGGGGCAAATGGCATGCTTTGCCCCCCCCCCCTTTTGACAGTGGGGGGGGGGGGGCAAGTGCCCCCCCCTGCCCCCCCGGTAGATACGCCTATGGAAGTCGGATGTTTGGCGCACACCCGATCACCAGCCTCTGTGCTTCCACTGTGGTGGAGCTGACCACTCGTACCGCCAGTGCCCAAGCCGGCGCCTTGGGATTCGCGGCTTTTCCGCACACTCGCCGCCGCCGCGATACGGCCAGCGACCAGGAGACATTCAGGAATACCTTTCTCAGCAGCGCTTGCCACCGCCTGCCAAGCGGCAATCGCGATCGCCGTCTACGAGACGATTTTCACCTCCGTCCCAGCGGTATTCTCCTGAGCGGTCGCGCAGTCCCCGCCGGGAAAACCAACTGAGGCGATCTTTGGAGGCGAGATCGCTGACAGTCGATGCGTTGAAGACCTCCGACGGACGCAGTTACGGAAAGATACCGATCCCACATCACCTGCAGCTGAACGGGACGACCGGCTTTCGCTCAATGTGCCAGTGACTATTCACGGTTACGCCGTTAGTGCTTTGGTTGACACTGGCGCAGACTACTCGATACTACGGCGGCTAGATGGGTAGGTGTGCCGACCGGCGCGTCTGGAGCGTACTTCACCGCTTCTCCGCGTCATGACGCAAAATTGGCGCTGCGGTCAGTAGAACGGTTGCGCAGCGCGCGTCGTCTGGTACAGGGGGCTGGCAGTGAGCAAAAAAAAGTTTAAAAAATAAAGCCCGTATTGGAATAGTTGTATATCGTCTGTTCATGTCAGTTTGAAAAGTGAAGAGCTCCGCGTCTCTCGTACTGTTTGCAAGTTCCTAAGCGATGTGGAATGTTCCAGGTCGGAAAAATGACCGGCGAGATAAGCGGCGGCATTGCTCCACCAAAGAAGACCACCAAGGAGACTTACTGCTTCGCTCCGAACAGCAAGTCGGGCTCTAACTTAGTGAGAAAGACGGGAAATGTTCGCCCAGGGCTGCTCAGTAGCTTGCTCAGTATCGGCGACGTTAATGACGTTAGCGACGTTAATTAGTTAAAAACTTAATTATTGCATTTTTGCTAATTAGTTGATTATGCATTTCAATTTCATGTGCAAGTAATGTCCGCCTCTTTGAGTAGACCAGCTCATGAACTAGAATTGTGCTATCTGCCACAGGCAACCTTTAAGTATTTTTGAAAGTGTTCGCTCAAACACCCTGTATATGGCAGGCCATGTAGCAAGAAAGTTTCTGCAAAGAACCAAGTGCTGCGATTGCTCAGGGACATTACTTAATTCAACAGAATGAGTAGGTCAGGGCTGTTGCTCTCTTCTGAAGCACTCAAAAAACTGCTAGCATCGCTCGAAGCCGCCTTCCAGCTGTGCTTCAGTTTAAATGAGTTACGAAGGAACAGTATCGCCGACTTTGCATCCTTTCTGCAACTGAATCCTCCGAATTTCATTGGCTGTAAGCGGCACAAGAAAGAGCTCACAAACGATGCTGTGAAGTTCTATTCAATTACACGCCTTTACTTTCTTGTCAAGGGCAAGAACATGGCACACGAAAGAAACAGGGAGAAGAGGAACAACCTGAAGCGGAGGCGTGTGCTGTGAATAATTTTATGATGTGGTGGACCAACGTTGCGACCTTGCTCGTGATAGGCTATTTATGTTGGTGCGTCTGCAGATTCAAATTATGAGAGCGCTTCTTGTATTTTAAATGTATTCATAAATCTAGCCCAAGACTTATTACTTTATTTTATTGCAACCAAAGAGTGAACCATATGCACTTACCAACACAATACGTCTCGTAACAAGTTAAATACAGTAACTGAGGCCGCAGTGAACACAATAGCTGGATTTCTCGAAATTGAAAGATTAGAACTCACTAAATATCGCATAAATACGCTTCCATATACCGTATAAAACCACTGCAGTATTGTTTTATGCATGTAAAAATGCATATACGTATTTAATGAAACTGCCTGGAGCGCTGTGTTTATGCCAATAAATGTGACCAATCGCCAAGCTAGAAAATTGACTTCAGCATATCGTGTCTTCTGACTAGACGACAGTAACAAATTCCCCATTCTGGATTTGCCTACACTGCTCAAAACGGCATTGTACAACGCGTACTACAAAGCTAGAGCAGAGGCAACGATACTATCAAACACGCTGCTCGTCTACACAGCGCAGCCGACGTTGCGCGCAACTCAGCCGTTATACTGTCCGCCGCGCTGCTTCTGCGTCATGATGCGGAGAAGTGGTGAAATACGCTCGGTCCGCACACCTACCCATCTAGCCACTGTATCTATACTAAGCGGCAAAATAGCAACGCAGCTGAAGAAAGTAATCACGCCCTGGCATAACTCGCAGATTCGGACCACAGGTGGCTACGTCGTTACTCCACTGGGCGCTTGCACGACTAGAGTTTAGATTCAAGGATCTACATTCGTAGCAAGCTGCCTTGTCTGACGCGAATGCTTCCGCGACGTTCGTTATTCTTGGGGTTGACTTCCTGCAGGAGTACGGCGCTATTGTCGGTCTGCAAGGGCGTCGTATCACTTTCTCTGCCAAACGAACAATCGAAGTGCAAGACGGCCAACGGCGCGACGACGTACTTTGTGTTTCTGCAGACAGTATAACGCTTCCTCCATGAGCCAGTGTCCTCGTCGACGTCACATGCTGTGGCTTACGCAATGGCGAAGCGGTGGCCGAAAGCAACTTGGAACACCTACTGAAGCAAGGTGTTTGTGTGGCTCGAAGTGTTATACAGATTCGTGCTGGTCATTCGCAATTGCTTTATACCACTTTAGCTACGAGCACCGACACCTGTTCCGCGGCACTTCGTTAGCGTACGTTTGCAGACACAATAGGAAATGTTAAGAACTGTTTCACGTCAGACATAGTGGAGACAGCCGAAACGTCTCTGGGCCATCTCGACATCAATTCTGAACTGTCCACCGATAGCCAGACAGCACTGCGCAAGCTCTTGCTTGAATTAAGGACTTGCTTCGCACATTCTTCCAAGGTACGTCAGGCTTCCATCACTAAACACGTACGAAGACGCACGCCGGATACACCAGCAGCCTTACCGAGTGTCGGCAAAAGAACGGGAAGCCATATGTCCGGGAGATGCTTGACGATGGCGTCATCGAACCTTCCAACAGCCCGTGGTCGTCTCCGGTCATTCTTGTGAAAAAGAAAGACGGAACGCTACGCTCCTGTGTCGACTACCGCAAGCTCAACAACGTCACTAAAAAGACGTGCACCCGCTGCCGCGTATCGACGACTTGTTAGATAGACTATGCAGTGCCCACTATTTTTCTTCTCTCGATTTAAAAAGCGGGTACTGGCAAATCGAGGTAGACCAACGCGACCGCGAGAAAACAGCCTTTGTGACTCCAGATGGTCTCTATGAATTTAGAGTGCTTCCTTTTGGCTTGTGTTCAGCCCCGGCTACTTTCCAGTGAATGATAGACACTTTCCTGACTGGACTGAAGTGGCAGGCCTGTCTTGTGCACCTAGATGATGTGGTCATCTTCTCTGAAACGTTCGAGCAGCATCTTCACCGCCTACGGATTGTGCTAGAAGCCATCCGGTGGGCAAACCTCACACTTAAGCCCGAAAAGTGTCACTTTGGTTATGAAGAGCTCAAGTTCCTCGGGCAAGTAGTAAGCGCCAAAGGGGTCCGACCCGATCCAGACAAGCTTGCCGCTGTGGCCACGTTTCTAGCTCCTGGCGATAAGAAGACCTTCTGGCATTTCCTGGGTTTGTGAGCCTACTATCGCCGGTTCATTAAAGGCTTTTCGAAGATAGGAGGACCTCTGACACGCCTTACAAGGGACGATACGCCATTTGTGTGGCATAAAGAGCAACAGGCGGCTTTTGCTGAATTACGACAGCGCCTGCAGTCAGCACCCGTTCTAGCACATTTTGACGACGATGCTGATACTGAGGTGCATACCGACGCCAGTAGCATTGGACTTGGCGCAGTGCTCGTCCAGCTTCAAGATGTAGTGGAAAGAGTTATAGCGTATGCCAGCCGCTCCCTGTCCAGTGCCGAGGCGAATTATTCGACTGCAGAGAAAGAGTGCCTCGCGGTCGGCTCGGCGATCATCAAGTTTCGCCCCTATCTCTATGGTCGTCCCTTCGAAGTAGTGACGGATCACCATGCCCTCTGTTGGTTGGCAAGCATGCAGGACCCTGCAGGACGACCGAAACGGTGGAGATTGCAGCTACAGGAATTTGACATCACCATCGTTTATAAGTCTGGTCGTAAGCATGAAGAAGCCGACACACTGTCCCTCGCACCCATTGTTCCGGCCAGTCAGGAAACAGAGGACGATGACGGCTTCCTGGGCGCCATTAGTTCGTCAGACTTGAGCAGACGGCAGCGTGACGACGCTGAGATTCGACCGATCATCGATCATTTAGAGGGCCGCGACACAACCATACCACGCCATCTGTCCCGCTCGCTGAAGTCCTTCTGTCTGCGAGACAACGTGCTGTATAAGAAGAATGCTCGTTCGACCAGCCGTGCTTACCTACTGGTGGTTCCAAGGGACATGCGCGACGACATCCTCTTCGCTTGCCATGACGAACCGACATCTGGTCATTTAGGCTTTTCGCAAACACTCGCTAGAGTGAGTGAAATGTACTATTGGCCCGGGCTTTCGGCAAGCGTGAGGACGCTGCGGAGCGTTCGGAGCGAGCGGACGTACTTCGCGTCGGCTCCGTCGATGAGGCCAATTTTGGGAGGACCATTCGACCCCAGCCCGTCCAAAACGGTACGATCGGTTTCGGCTTGACACCCGGAGCACGTAGAGCCCAAATTTTGGTGAGTCCGCCCATTTTTGCGGATTTTACGCCTGTTTTGCGCCGGACAAAGTGGCGAGCCAGCTAGGCCTAACCGGCCAGCTAGGCTTAGCGACGGCTTCGGCCGCATCGGACCGCGCCGGTGGCCCCGCTTCGTGCGAAATGTCGGCGTCGGGTCACTCAGCCATGGATACGAGTCCGGCCCGGGACCAGCAGCCCACTTTCGAGCGCAGCTCGGGACGCATGGTGGTTGCCGTCCCCGGAACGCCGATCGACGAGACCCCAGAAAACATCGCCGGTTGGGTGGTCGCCACTCAGCGAGGCAAGAAGGCCACTCTGAACAACGCCGAGAGTCCGCAGCAAGTTTCGGCACCCCAGCCCGGTAAGAAGGCAGCCCAGCCAACCCGGGCCCAGATTATCAAGAAAGTCAACGTGAACTTCGCGAAGACGGCACGCATGCCTCACGTGCCACGTGACGAATGCAAGGTGATAGTCAGGCCCCGCGGGGGACTGCTGGTGGGCAAGATTATGATGCCGGAGCTCGTGCAGGCGATTGCGGGTGCGGCGAGAACAAGTCTCGAAGACATACAGAGGGACCCGATCTGTCCAAACGTTGCACAAAACATTATCGTGATCAGCACGCCGGAAGGCGAGAGAGTCAGCTGCTACGCGGCCATCCATGCACTCATGATTGGAAATCAAGCATACGAAGTGTGCGCTTACGCGGCGGCACCCGAAAATACGGTGAAGGGCGTAATCGGAGGCATCCCGCTCAGCGAAACGCCTGAAATGATCCGAGCGAAAGTTGTAAATATCTACAACGGTACGGCGCTCGAAGCGCACCGGATCGGAAACTCGCACGCAGTGATCGTGCTCTTTAAGGGGGACAAAGTCCCGTCCTACGTTAAATACTGCGGCGCGCTAATAAGGTGTCGGCTATACCGCCAACACAAAGAAGTGTGCAGAACATGCGGGCAGGTCGGCCACCGGAGAGACGTGTGCCCCCGACCGAATGTGGTGGTTTGCTTCGCCTGCGGGAAGGCAAACCCCGGCGAAAATCACGAGCAGGATTGCAAACCTCGCTGCAAACTGTGCGGAGGCTCGCATCCCACCGGCACGGGAAACTGTGCGAACAAGTTCAAGACGCCATTCTTGCTTCGGAAGCGCGAACACGAGCGCAAGATGGCGGCGGAAAAGGCGGGAAAGTCTGGCCAGAGCAAGGCCAGATTTTCTAGAAAAGACGAATTCCCCGACCTCTCCCCGAGCAAACAAGAGGGGCGGCGCAAGAGCCGCAGCAAGAGCCGAGGGCGGTCCCCAAGCCGCGGACGCTCGGAGAGTCGCGATAGGCGGCGCAGTCGCTCACGTGACGACCGGAAGTTGTGGTCAGATATCGCCAGAGGTGGAGCCAAGGGCGAAAAAGACGCGAAGGAGCGCCAGCGCTCGCGCACGCCGGCGAGAAAGCCGCAGAACAACTCGCTTGCATCCAAAATGATGCAGCTGGAGAGCACGATTAAGCTGTTGCAGGAGACGGTGAAGCAACAACAGGAGACTATGAAACAGCAGAAGGAGCTGATTGCAAGATTCACTTCGCAACAGCACGGAAACCAATCAGATACGCCATGGAGTGTGGGAACGGCGCAGCAGACGGCATCGTTCACCCCGCTGGGGACGCCGGTCATGCCACCGCCAACACCGTCGCCGCAATCGTTGGAACAAGGCAAGACCCCTTGCCAGAAGAAGGCCCGCCGTAGCTCGGTGATCGAGTCGGACGAGGACGAACACCTGAACATGAACACCGGGGACGACGAGACCGAATCCATCTTATCGATCTCGACACTTCACTCTAGGGACACGGATACCCAAGGCGGCCTTAACTACGGGGCCCGGTTCAAACACATCAACGCGCGCCTAAACAGGCAAGACAAGTGCACAAAAGAGATCTCACAGAAGGTCGGCAACGTGGCGTCAGCCATGAAGAATTTCAAAAACGACGTCAAGGCAGACTTTGCAAAGCTCGAAGCCCGAGAGGAGGCCCGCATCAACACGGGCTTCGAGGAAATGAAACATTTCATGGTCCAGCTACTGCAGGAGGAGATGGGGAAACTCGGCCACGGCAGCCACACGTCGCCCGGAGCCTCGCCCAGCCATGGATAAGGCCGCCAACAACGCCAAGCTCAGAGTGTGGCACTGGAACGCCAACGGCCTCCGGTGCCGCAAGGCCCTACTACAACAACAAGTACAATCCATGGCCGCGCCTCCTGACGTGATCATGATTCAAGAGACACATATGGAAGAGACCCCGAAACTCCCGGGTTACCACGTTCACGCATCACCCCCCAGCGCGCGCACCAGCAACACGGGCGCGGCACAGGGAGTCTGCACCTTTGTACGCAAGGGCATCACCCTCATCAAGCTCGACCGCTTCCTCGATGGCAACACGGCCCTGGAGTTGTGCGCGACCGAAGTCGTGGTCGGTAAGAAGACGCAAGAGTGCGTTTGTCTGATGAACGCCTACAGCAACCCGCAGCACCGCAGCCAGCGGTTCCGGACGCTGTTCCAGAAAGCCAGGCGAAAAGCCGTCGACATGCCGATCATCGTGGCGGGTGACTTCAACTCGTCCCACAGGGAACTGGGCTACCCCCGCACGACTGCCAAAGGATGGAGCCTACTGGACGAGGCTGAAGAGGCCGAATTTGAGCTGCTCTCGAACCCGCAGCGGCCGTCACGAATTGGCACTTCAGCAACCAGGGACACCACCCCCGACCTCGCCTTCGTGCACCTCCCGGATGACAGACCGGTGAGCTGGCGCAACACGGGGCTCAACTTGGGAAGTGACCATTACATCATAGAAGTGGAATTGCCGCTGCGGGTCCGGAGCAAGCAGGCCCCGACTCGCAAGCACAAGCTGACGGATTGGAACGCCTTCCGCCGGCAGGAGATTGCGCCCACCATTGAGGACCTCGAAAAGTGGACGCGCAGCCTGGTAGACGTGGTGGCGCGTGTGAGCACGGAAGTGGAGACGGAAGAATCGATCCCCACTATGGACCCTCGACTGGCCCACCTGATCGAGGCACGACAATCACTGCAACGCCGATGGAAGCGCATGCGGCACAACAGAACACTGCGCAAGCGCATCGCCCACCTCGGCCGCGAAATCGAAAAATACAGCACGCAGCTCTGCGTGCAGCAGTGGCATGCCATCTGTAACGAAGCCGACGGGCAGCTGCACGCCAGCCGTACGTGGAAGCTGCTCCGCCACTTACGTGACGAGACGCAGAGCAAATCGTTCCAGCAACACAGACTGGCGCAGATCCTGCACGCGGCAATCAAAGAACACGGCGAGGACGAAGTGGGCAAACGCCTCATTGATCAATATCTCCCGGCCACCGCACAAGTCCGCCACCCGGACTACGAAGGCACAGACAACCCCGCGCTCGACGCGGATATAGAAGAATGGGAGGTCCGCCGAGCGGTGCAAGAGCTGAACTGCAAGTCGGCAGCCGGCCCGGACCTGATCCACAATAAGACCCTGCGAAACCTTGGCGACGTGGCCATCACGGCCCTTACGAATTTCTACAACGACTGTTGGCGCTCCGGCACGCTGCCCAAGCAGTGGCGGACCGCCCGAACGATATTGATCCCTAAACCCAACAAGCCGCCCAGCATTGAGAATCTCCGCCCGATCTCCCTGACGTCATGCGCGGGCAAGGTGCTGGAGCACGTGCTAAACAACCGTTGGCAGAGTTACATGGAAGAGCACGACGCGTACCCTGCGGCGATGCTGGGCTTTCGGGCCCGGCTGAGCACTCAGGACGCAATGCTACTGATCCAGCACGACCTGCTCGAGTCCCCCAGCAAGACCGACTGCAGGGCGATCCTAGGCCTCGACCTCAAAAGTGCCTTTGACAACGTGCTACACTCCGCAATCCTGGCCCAGGTCGAGAGGCTCGGGCTGGGACGGCGAACGTACGATTACATCCGGGCCTTTCTCTCGAATCGGACGGCGTGCCTCCACGTCGGTCACCTGCAGCTGGAGGAGCGAAGGTTGGGCAGCGTCGGCACACCGCAAGGGGCCGTCATCTCCCCCTTTCTTTTTAATATAGTCATGATACCAGTGGCCGAGCGCCTTGCCCGATTGCCGCAGGTCCAGCACACAATATATGCAGATGACATCACATTGTGGATGACGGGAGGCACGACCGGCCACATAGAGGAGTCACTGCAAGAGGCAATCTGGCAGATAGAAGACTGCCTGCGGGGGACAGGCCTCCGATGCTCTCCGCAGAAGTCGGAGCTACTGGTATTGCCAACTCCTGGTCACTGGCGCAAGTCAACGGAGAAGGAGGCGGCTAACATCACGCTGAGGACCGAAGACGGCACCACCATCCCGCACGTCCGAGGAATCAGAGTACTCGGCATGCACTTCGACGCGGGAAACGGCAACCACACCGCTCTGAGCCGGCTGCTAACGAAGGTGGGAGTGGCGACCCGCCTGGTCAAGCAGATCTCCACCAAACGACATGGGATGCGAGAGACGAATCTCCTGCGACTGCTGCAGTCGTTCGTGACGAGCCACGTCTCGTACGTCGGCGCGTTCCACGGATGGCTGCGGCACGAGCGGGAGAAAATCAACGCTGCAATAAGGAAGGCCCACAAGACGGCGCTGGGCCTCCTCGCCAGTACGAGCAACGATGCCCTGGCTCGACTAGGAGTGCATAATACCCTAGAGGAGGTGAGCGAGGCCCAGCGCACGACGCAGCTGACTCGCCTCGCAACAACCAAAGCCGGAAGAGCGATCCTACAGAGGGTCGGCCTGCGCCCGCCAAGGGCCGAATCCTATTGGGAGGAAGCCCCGAAGCGGGAGGAGGTGAGCAAGCAAGTAGCAAGGCACCTGGTGGTCCTGCCGCTCCCGCGCAACGTGCACCCGGACCGCAACAAGGAGCGAAGGGTGGCCAGGGCGAGAGCGCTGGCAGAAACATACGCCGACGACGCAAAGGCGGTGTACGTGGACGCAGCCAAACACCAACGCAAGCCGAAAACGTACGTGGCAGCGGTTGTCCGGGCCACGGACGGGAAAGTACTCAACGCCTGCAGCGTCCGAGCGACGTCTGCGGAGCAAGCGGAGGAAGCCGCCATCGCCCTGGCGCTGAGCGGCATACCGGAGGCGACCACGATCCTCAGCGACTCCCGCACGGCCATCGCCAACTTTGGCCGCGGGAGCGTCGGGACGCCGGCGGCGAGTCTGTTGCCGAGGACCAAGTCAACCACAACCCATCTACGATGGTTCCCAGCTCACGTCGGAGTCATCCCAGGAGGAGCGGCCAACCGAAACGAGGAGGCGGACGTCGTCGCGCGTGAGCTCGCGTACCGTGCGGCGCCCCCCCCGCCCCTCGGAAGCGGACGAGGCTCACTTCCTGGACCCGGACCCGCTACTGGACTACGGAGGAATCCTCGCTTGGTACCGAGAGGGCCGCCGAGCGTTGCCTGGGCCTCAGCCGAGACTAGGGCGACGTGAGGGGGTCCTCTTACGACAGCTACAGACTGGAACAGTACTCACGCCGGCCCTAGCCCGGCACGTGTGTCCCGGACTGTTTGAAAGTGCTACGTGCAGTGTGTGTGTGCGAGAACTGGCAACCTTAGCCCACGTGCTGTGGGGGTGTGACGCGTGTGCGGGGGGAACCGTGCGGGACTCTCTGCCACCGGACATGGAACACTACATCAGTTCGCCTGACCATCAGGCGCAACTCCAAGCCATCCAGCGGCTCGACGCGGCCCTGGCCCGGCAAAAGCGAACGGAGGCAACTCCTAGTAGCTAGCGCCGGACCGGTCCGCGCTGAGGTCTAGTGAGATAGGGGGTTGATGGAGCCCTACGTGGCCTGATCCACCCCTACATGCCGGATTAATGTCAATAAAGTCATTTTCTCTCTCTCTCTCGGCAAGCGTCAAACAGTGCGTTACAGGCTATCGTGAATGCCAGCGCCGCAAGACACCATCCGTTAAACCGGCTGGCTAATTGAAGCACCTAATATGCCTTTCGACCAAATCGGCATGAACCTTCTCGGACCGTTTCCTCTGTTTGCCGACGGCAACAAATGGGTGATCGTCGCGACTGATTATTTAACACGCTATGCTGAGACGCAGGCGATCTCACAAGCCACGGCCTCAGAGGTAGCGCAATTCTTCATGCGCCACATCGTCTTGCGTCACGGTGCTCCCTCCACTGTAATAACAGACAGAGGGACAGCATTCACAGCGCAGCTTATGGGCGAAGTTTTTGAATTAAGCAACAGCAGGCATCGCAAGACGACCGCTTATCATCCGCTGATCAAAGGACTTACCGAGCGACTGCATAAGACAGTCACAGACATGCTCGCAAGGTACATCGACGTCGAACACAAAACATGGGATCAGATCTTGCCTTACGTGACCTTTGCGTATAACACCGCCGTGTAAGAGACGACGCGCTTCACGCTCTTTCGCCTTCCCTACGGTCGCGAAGTCCAGACGATGCTGGACGCTATGCTGCCGTGTCAAGACGCTGACCTATTGACAACTGACGCCGAGAAATTTGCAGAGCTTGCCGAGGAATCTCGGCAGCTGGCGCGGCTGCATATCGGCCAGCAGCAGCAGGCAGACGCTACAACATCCGTCACAGGAACGTGTCCTACAACCCTGGGGACCAAGTTTGGGTGTGGACCCCCGTTCGCCGTCGTGGCCTCTGTGAAAAGCTGCTGAGCCGGTATTTCGGTCCGTATAAGGTGCTCCGCCGCGTCAGTGACGTAAACTACGAAGTTGTTCCGGACATGACATCGCAGACACAGAGTAGGACACAAAGACAACTGAGCTCAGACATAGTTCATGTTGTGCGCATGTTGTTGTTGTTGTTGTAGCCTATCACGCATGTGGCTCCTACCCACGGTGGGGGATTGGCCAAGAAATGGGTGGATTATTCCAAATTAATATGGAGGATTCATTTCCGAATATCTATGGAATTAGTATTGAACAGGGTAGAGTAATATGTTAAAGTAAATGAGGAAAGTCATATCGAATAAGTAATAAATAATTTAAAAGTACAAAAAAGGATAGAATTTAGCAGGGTATTCGTTTGGATTCTGTAAGGAACGTTTGGACGGCGAAGCAAGCATCCCTGTGGCTGAATCCCAAAGTGGACGCCCCGAACAAAAGAACATTAGGTTCTGTTAAGTTCAGGCCAAGCCTTCGAAAAGGTATTTCCAACAATCGTTTTCTTGCCGCAGTAAAGCGGCGACAAGATAGGAAGGAGAAAGTGGTGTATCGTCGCTTCCTCATTACAAAACGAGCAGAGGGGGGAGGGAACCAAACCCAACCTGTGTAAGTAGAAATTTAGGGAGGGAATACGGCAACGTAACTTGGTGAGAGAGACCGCAAGCATCTTTGTGTTACAAGATTCGCTACGCCAGGTGCTTATAATCTGGAGAAGCAGTCAGAACTGGGTTTGATAAGGCTTTTCTAATTCATCGCATCCGAAATCTGTCACTCAGTGTGCTGTTACTGGTAGAATCGGAAGAACAGGGCCGGAAAGTGATGTCTTTGCCAGTGAATCGGCAGTTTCATTAAGAGAGAGAGAGGTTTATTTGAAGAAAGGCAGAGAGGTCGGCTTGAGCGTTAGTTTGCTCTGGCCTGCTACTCTACACTGGGGAAGGGGGGAGGGGATAAAAAAGTTGTCGCAGTTTCACCCGAAAGGCGAAGCATCAATTGCGATAGCAACTTAGTAGAGAGCTATACGGAGTAAGGATAGTAGTTTTATCCGCTGTACAAACTTGGACATGCAGCAGCACCGGCAACACACAGCACTGTTGTCGACGCCGTCGGTGTTTTGCCCGCGTGCGCACAAAATGCGTGTGGCGTTGGTGACTGTTGCCGGAGCCTCTGGTATAAATAGGCACTTGGTGCCGCAGCTAAACGTCGCCTCTCTTCCCTGCCCCCCCCCCCCCCCCCACGGCCTTTCGTGCGTCAGAAGAAGGTGCTTTGCTCTACATATATGGTGATTGTAAAGGAGGAAAGAGACGCCTACTTATGCAGCCCTTAAGGGAGCACGGCACAGAACGCGCGTTTGTTCTCCGCCGTGCTTCACTCCCCGTGAAAGTGCGCGTCCCTCGTGCCCTTTCACTCGCACATACAGCGTTCGGCGGCGCGCGGCGGCGCGCGGCGACGATTTCATCTCCATTGACGTCATACGGAACCTCACGGCGACGGCGACGGCAACGCCGACGGCAGAAATCTGCTTTGGAGTGTCCATATAATTGCTATCGCAATAAAAACAAACCTTTATGACCAGGCACCCAAATCAAATGAACACACTGCACATGGGCAGGAACTAGCAAGTAAAATAGTTTTAGCATAGGTGAATCATTAGTAGCGGTAAGGGAAGAAAGGATAGCAGCTGTTGTAGTCGTTTGGTGTAATTTACGTAAAGCTAGGATTACTGATAAAAACTCGGCCAGAAAAAAAAGTTGTCGCAGTTTCACCCGAGAGGCGAAGCATCAATTGCGATAGCAACTTAGTAGAGAGCTATACGGAGTAAGGATAGTAGTTTTATCAGCTGTACAAACTTGGACATGCAGCAGCACCGGCAACACACAGCACTGTTGTCGACGCCGTGGGCGTTTTGCCCGCGTTCGCACAAAACTCGCGCGGCGTTGGTGACTGTTGCCGGAGCCTCTGGGGGCGGCTCGGAGGTTTTCCACGAGATCAGAACGGGACACTCGTCGAGCAGCGTCGGAAGTCTTTACCACCTTCTCGCCTCACAACGTTTTTATATAAATAGGCATTTTGTGCCGCAGCTAAACGTTGCCTCCCCCCCCCCCCCCCCCCCCACGGCCTTTCGCATATCTGAAGAAGTCACGTTTGCTCTACATATATGGTGATTGTAAAGGAGAAAGGAGACGCTTAATTCTGCAGCCCTTAAGGGAGCACGGCGCAGAACGCGCGTTTGTTCTCCGCCGTGCGTTCACTCCCCGTGCAAGCGCGCGTCCCTCGCGCCCTTTCACTCGCACATACAGCGTTCGGCGCCTCACGGCCTCCCACCCCACCCCGGGCCTGACCGGCCTGGCACAACACCCCTGCAGACTCTGCAGCACACCAAGGCCTTCCATCTCGGCCTGATACGTGCCGCCTATGCCTGCCGGTTTTGCTTCGCCCAGCCATGGCGACTCCACTCTATCCCTTCTTTCGCTCCCACTTACCCCTCCCCGTTGGCGCTGAGCCGTGCTCCCTCAAGGGCTGCAGAAGATAGCGCCAACCTTTCCCTTTCCCTCAAGAACCACTTATCATCGGCGACAATTTCATCGCCTTTGACGTCATACGGAAGTTCACGGCGACGGTGACGGCAACGACGACGGCGACGGCAGAAATCTGCTTTGGAGTGTCCATATAATTGCTGTCGCAATAATAGGCACAAAATCGGGCAATCTTGAAGAAAAAGACCAGTCGAGTGAAGGACAAAATATCCCAATGCCAGTCTTTTCCTCGCTCTCTGATGCATCTTTTGCAATGATAATATTTGTTCCTAGGGACCTTAGGTGGTCTTGTAACATTACGTTTAAGATGCTGTGAGGTAGTAGTTTTGCGTGGTTTGGGAAAATATCGTCGAACCTGATCTCCAGGTAATTCGAATGCGTATTGTTTGGAAGCACATCGCGAATTTGCACATTTAGTGGTTCAAGTAATTTTTGCACAAATATAATCTGTGGTGTATGAAGCCTGGGCCAATGAACGGGAAAAATAATTGTGGATCAGAGATGAAAATTATTTGAGGACGGCTTAATGGTGATTCATATAGCCGTAGGAAAGTCTGAATGGTCAGAAGGTGAAATCGGCATAAAATAGGTGGGATTCTCGCTTCCAGATATAATGCGGCATTTGCAACGTATTTTGGAAGGCCTAAGCACAGACGTAGCGCCTCTCGCTCTAATAAAACTAGCGGTCGAAGCTTGTATGATGGAACACCTGAGAATAAAACACAGCCAAATTCTAAAACCGGACGAACGCACATTTTATATACCATCAAAAGGTATTTTCTTCGCATACCTGTTCTTCGATTGCTTAACTTGCGCAAAATGCCCATTGCACGAGCTCCTTTCGTTGCAAGATATTCAATATGCGGCCGCTAGTTAAGATTTCTGTTATAGACAACTCCAAGGTACTTCAGTGATTCTACTTGTGGGATATCTTCGAGATTATAGTTAAGCGATAGGTATACTGGGTCTTTAACGGGAAAAACAAGGATAGTACACTTATTAGCATTCAGGTTTAAGTGTAAGCTATCCATCCTGCCTTCCAGTTTCCTTAGATACGACTGCAAAATTTCGTAAATGGAGTATAAGTCACTAGCCATACCAAAAAAGGCAATGTCGTCAGCATAAACGTAGGTACTCACACCTGGGTGAACGGGGATACTGCTCAGTAAAATATTAAATAATATTTGTGAAAGTACCGATCCCTGAGGCAGACCTCTTGTTTGCTTGTGTTTACCAGATGAATAGCCGCTTCGAAAACAAAAGAATTCTCCGTCTTTTAAAAAGTCATGCACCCATGCTACAATATATCCTGGAAAGCCATGGCCCTGTAACCGATTTGTTAAAATTGTATGTTCAATGCTGTCATAGGCTTTACATATATCTATGGTAACTAACGCCGCATATTGTTTTTTTTTCTGTCTGGCGATGTTAATGCGACTTTCAAGATCAACATGCGCGTGCCATATTATATAGCCAGATCTAAACCAAATTTGACAAGGACTCAACAATTGGTTTTCGTCAATAAACTTTATTAAATGCCCGTGAAGCCCTCTTTCAATAAGTTTTGCTATGTTTGAAGTCAACGCAATTGGTCTGATGTTGTCGATTGTATACCCATCCCCTTGCTTTTTAAGTAACGTAATAATTTTGACGATCTTCCATTCATGTGGAATCCATGCATTGCTAATAGAGTAATTTAGCCACTTCAGAAGCTCACGTGGGGCTTCTTGGACGAAAATTTTAACATTGCATTTGTTATTCCGTCCGGGCCAGGCGCTGTAGTTGGTATCCCTAACATGACCTGTGCTACTTCCGAATAGGATATCTCTTTGTAGTCCGAGAATGTAGGAGTAAAAACAGAAATTTGAAGGCGCGTTGTGAACCGGCTCTCCAATCCTTTAGCCAATAGGTCTAAGGACTCCTGCATTTCCTGTGCGGTATAGACGGTTGAGTCTACATTAACGCTCAGTGGGAGTCTGTTTCTAGAACGAATGAAATAAAATAAAGCAGGTTTGTTTTTGGATTGAGATAGACAATCAAAATGTTTTTTATCGCACTCATCTTTTGTGTGTTTAGCAGGAGGAGGAGGAGGAGGAGGAGGAGGAGGAGGAAAAAACTTTATTCTGACAGGGCATTTGGGACCTCCCGGGTCCCCTGGGTCCCCACGCGACCCCACCGCACTCAAACGTTCATGTTTAACATGTCCATGACGCTAGCAGCCCGGATGGCGGCGATCTTCTGCCTTGCCGGGTCCGTGGAGCGCAGTGAGGTCTCCCAGTCCTCACAGGTTTGGAGTGGTGTCGGGCCGCCAGGGGGAGGAGAAGCCGGACAGGCCAGAAGTATGTGGGTGAGGTTAGCTTTCGGCGCATTGCACAGAGGGCAGGAAGGTGGGATGGGTCTGTAGTGGGAGAGGAGGGATGGGGTAGGTAGGGTGCGCGTTTGCAGACGGCGCCACAGGTGTTGCTCCCTGGTAGTGAGGGAAGAGTGGGGCGGTGGGTATATTTGCCTCTCGGCGCGAGCATTCGCGATGAGCTCAGCGAAGGTACACGCACGCTCCCTCGAGAAACCCCCCATGAGGTCCGCCTGTGCCCGGTTTCTCGACCCTCGGGCTAAAGAATCGGCGGCCTCATTGCCGGGGTTTCCCGAGTGCGCGGGCACCCAGATGAGCTCAGCGCTGTGGGAGAACGGGGGGTTCTGGGTCAGTATGTGGAAAGTGGCAGGGTGAACTCGGCCCCTAGCATAATTTAGCAGTGCAGTTTTAGAGTCACTCAGGATGTAGGTAGCACTGGAGCTGCCGAGCGCTAGCGCTATAGCGATTTCTTCCGCTTCCTCTTTTTCCGTTCCCTGGGGTAGTTCCTTTATTAATGGAGATGTGTTCAGTGTGTAAGCAACCGCTGTGGCTCCGTGCTGATCGCATGCAGCATCTACCCATATTGCGTTCTGTTCATCGCCGTACCGTTTATGAAGCGCTGCTGCTCTGGCTTTCCGCCGCTCGGGGTTTTGGTCGGAGTGCATGTTACGAGGGAGCGGTCGAATGCGTAGCGTTTGACGAATTTCTGTAGGAAGGGCTTTTAGGGAGTCATGATTAGCAGGGATGCGAATTTCGAGTTTTGAAAGTATATGCCTCCCGGTAGAGGTACTGGCTAGTCGGAGATATTGTGCCTGTAGGTGTGCTTCGGTTAGTTCTTGTATGGTGTTATGCATGCCTAACTCCGCCAGTCGTTCGTTACTGGTGCTTTTGGGCAGGCGGAGCGCAGCCTTGGTAGCTTGTCTGATTATAGAATTTAATGTTTGGGTTTCGGTTATATTGAGGTTGAGGTAGGGGGTGGAGTACAGTACTCTACTCATGGTATACGCTTGTACTACTCGCAGAGTATCTTCTTCCCGCAGGCCGTGAGCTTTATTTGTTACTCTGCGTATTAGCTGCGTGGTAGCTGCTAGCGTGCTCTTTAGGCGTTTGATGGTTTCGGTATTTCTCCCATCTTGTTGCAGGTAGAGGCCAAGGATTCGAATGGTGTGGACCTGTGGGACCACCCTATCCTGTAGGTAGATTCTAATAGGAGTATGATACGTTCTACCCTTTGGCGGGATCAACAAAAGTTCAGATTTTTCCGGTGAGCAGGTGAGGCCTACCTTGGTCACCTCTTCCTGTATTACCATTGCGGCTGTTTGCAGTGATTCTTCGATTTGCGCGTCCGATCCATATGTAGTCCACAGGGTGATATCATCCGCGTACAGGTTATTGTCAAGATGGGGAATTAGCTGTAGCTTCCGCGCGAGCGGAATAAGTACTGTGTTAAAAAGGAATGGGGACAGCACTGAGCCTTGCGGTGTGCCTACGTTCGCTAGTGTGTAGCGGCGTGTACGAAGGTTGTCTACGCACATGCTGGCCGTTCGGTTTTCCAGAAAAGCCTTTATGTAGTTGTATGTTCGTTCGCCAACTCCTAGGTCTATCATGGCCTTTAGGATGGCCTCGTGCGTGACGTTGTCGAAAGCCTTCTTGAGGTGAATCGCCAGTACCGCTTTAATGTGCGCAGGTATGAGGGGGTCCAGAATAGCTGTTGTGAGTTGCAGCATGGCATCTTGCGTGGATAAGCCCGATCGGAAACCAATCATTGAGTGTGGGTATTGACTAGTGTCTTCCATGTGACCGTGCAATCTAGCTAGGATGACTTGCTCAAAGAGTTTGCCTAGGCTGGATGTAAGGGAGATGGGGCGCATATTTTCTGGGGTAATTGGTTTGTTAGGTTTAGGTGTTAGGTTAGGTTAGGTTAGGTTTAGGTTTAGGTTAGGGACACATGACCCTTCCATGTGTCCACTCCTCTGGCAGTGTGCCGCTCTGCCACTGCTTGTTGAAGATACCGGTAAGTTCTTGCAGGGAATTGTCGTCTAGGTTTCTAAGAGCGGCGTTTGTTATGCGATCTTCGCCTGGCGTGGTGTTGCTGAGTCTATGAAGTGCTGCTCGGACTTCTTGTATAGTTATGTCCCTGTCTAGTTCATTATTTGGTGGGCCGGCGAAATCCGGCAGTGGAGTGGAAGTGCCCGGCGAGGTGTGTAGGCTCTTAAGTTTCTGTAGTAGCGCCTGCGTGTCGTATTTATGGTTGTGTGTTAGTCGAGCGACAAGATTTCTAGTGTGTTGTTTACTTTTCATGGGATCAATTAGATGTTTTAAAAGATGCCACGCTCGAGCGGTACTGAGATTGCCTCTGAGACCCTCACATATCTGCTGCCAATTCTGTCTACAAAGTTGTTGGCTGTAATCCTGAATTTGCTGTGCCAGCTCAGATATCCTGCTTTGGAGCTTCTTGTTGCGTTTTTGCTTAGTATATCTTTTCAAGAGACTTTCATGCGCTTCTATCGTATGCGCCAATTTTGAGTCCATAACTGGAACTTGCAGTTCTGGGCTATATTCCTTGGTGCACGCCGCTTGGTCCTCGAGGACTTGTGCTGTCCAGGTTGGCGCATCCACCGGCCCTGTTTGTTGGTTTGTTTCCCGCCGTTTTCTAAATTTATCCCAGTTGATTAATTTATGCTCTATTCTTTTTCGAGACGCTTGGGGACCTGACACTTGAACTTCGATAATATAATGGTCACTGCCTAAAGTATGTGTTGCTCTATTCCATTGAAGTTTGTGGATGCGTCTGCCCATCGTGAGATCCGGATTTGTGTCCATCATTCCTGTTGTACCTTGTCTGGTGGGGCAGTCGAAATCATTGTACACCGTGAGCTGGGACTGTTGAGCTTGTGTCATGAGAACCTCCCCTCTGCCAGAAGTTCTCTGGTATCCCCAATCGATGTGCGCGCAATTAAAGTCTCCGGCCACTATTATTGGTGTTTTATTTGCCGCTGCGGTAATTTGCGCTATTAGGTGAACGCAGCGCGTTGCTGCCATACTCGGCGGATTATATATATTGGCGATGAGTAAGGAATCCTGTTGAATGTCGAGTGGGATAACTTCAAGGACTACGTTTTGTACTATGTGGGAGAATGAAAGTTAAGTATGTCTTATGAACCGCTTGATAAAGGTGGACACAACCGGAGTAGTATCGTTTGGTGAGTGATAAGCAGTATATCCTGGGAGCGATATGCTTGTTTTATGGTCCTGTAGCAGAATTAGGTCTGGTGGGTGTTCCTCATTTAGTATGAGTTGAATTAGCGCTTCTCGCTTACGGCGTATGCTGCGACAGTTCCAGTGCCAGAGTTTTAAAAGGGGAGGAGTCTTAGAATTAGATGAATCACCTGCCATTTTGCTGCCCAGAAATTTGGGAAGTGGAGGGGGGATGAGTGGTATGGGGTAGGGGCACCGCCTGCATTTGGTTGGTTGCCTCCGCCACCATTAGGCCCATCTGTGTCCTGAGCTGGGTACAGAAGGTATCTAGCTTGTTCTCTAAAATTTTGAAGCGTTCGTCAATGAGGCTGTCGATCCGAGCTTCGAGAGATGGGAATCGAGCCTCGAGTGTTTGCAGGCGCTTGTCTAGGAATTGCTGAAATTCATCGCGCATCTGCTGTTGGAAGTGTGCTAGTTTCGCTGTTAATTTTGCCTCAAGTTTGGCTTCAAACTGAGCCTCCATATCAGCTGTTTTGTCTGATTGCTCCAGCTCTGTTGTTTTGGCTGATGGCGGAGGAACGTCTTTTCTTTTCTTTTTTGTAGGTGGGGTGGAGGTTGAGGTTTCTGCGGGAGATGAACTCTGGGTGTCTAGGGGTAAAGGGTGACCAGTGGGTGGGGGTGAGGGTTGGGTGATGGTTTGGGTGACGGGTGATGGGTGGGGTTGGGTGATGGCCTGTCGCAAGCTTCTTACCTCCTCTCGAAGACGGATCATCTCCTCGTCCCGGGGGTCTGGTTTGCGGACGATTCGTTCTGCCCATGTGAGCTCCTCGGGGGCCTTCGGGGGGGGGGGGGGGGCTGATGGATTCCATCTTGGAAAATCTTCTGGGTGTAGCTGGCGTCTTCCGGTTGTTTCCCTGTTTACCGGTGGCTTCGTTGTTTGTTGTCGCTTCGTTGCTTTACACGATCCTGTTCCTGTAAGGTGCTCTCCGCCGCACAGAATGCATCGGGGCACGCACTGACGTGTTCTGTCTTCGCCGTGATCTTCGCCGCATCTTGGACATCTCGGTATTTTCGGTTCTGGACACACATCATATCTGTGTCCTGGGGCACGACAGTTCGTGCAGGCCTCTGGTCGCGCCCTATATGGCGTGCACAGGTGTACTCCCCCATAGTAGATGATTCTACGGGGGATGGGTCCCTGGGCAAACGTTATAAGGATGGATTTAGACTTGCCCATGCGTCTTGCTAGTAGAATGCCTGCTTCCGGATTTCTCGCTTGTACATCTTGCAGAAGCTCTTCTTCCGTTTCATCCCAAAAAGCATTCGATATCACGCCTCTTACTGTGTCCGCTGCTGGGACAACGTACGCTGCCACCCCATACGCTTTTGCGTTTAGGGTAATGCTTCTGATTTTAACCAGGTTAAGGGCTGCTTCCTGGTTAGTGGTGGCTACTGTGCACGTGTTGTTCATTGGGTGCACGCGTACTCGCACTTCTTCTCCCATCGGTATCTTCGCCGTTTCGCAGAGGCAGCGGAGCAGCAGCTGCAGTTGTATGTCGGGTAAGAATAGGCCTCCCTGTGAGCGGAAAACTACCTTAATCGCATGTTGTGGCAGTGGAGCCATTTGGCGACTTTTGCGCTTCACTTGCTGCGTTGCACGCAAGTGCGCCGGGTTCGGGCGGTACGTCGGACGCCACGTCGACGCGGGGAGCGTTTCGGTGCGTTCCTCGGATGCCTTCTGTTTTCCGCGTACCCCGTTTGTATCTTCCATTCGGGCTTTTGACTGGGACTTGCCTTGATAGGTTCCGATGATCTTAGTCCAGTCTGCTGGGTCGTAGTCCTCTTCTCGGAGGGTAGTTCCTTCGACTTGTACTTCCATCATCGTGGGCTGCCGGTGATTCGCCGAGCTAGGACTCGCGCCTGGCATGGCGCGGCCTGTACGGCGTGTCGGTCTTCTGTGTCCAAAAAGTCACGTTTGCTGGACGATATGGTCGCCAAACTTGGTGAGTAGCCTCCACTCACCTTCGGGTAGCTACACGGCAAGTTTCTTGAAACGAGATGACAATTTACCAGAAGGGCAGCATCGGTCTCACGGAGCCGATGTTGCATGCGTCCACACTCGCCGTTACCTGGACGCGTCTTCGTGTTTATCAGTACGTTTCAAGGTTGCCGAAATAAATTGATAATCTTTCTAATTTTGTGGGCTCTGATTATGTAGAAGTTTTTCCAAGCAGCGTTTCTTCTGCGATAAACTCGTGTCCACTCATTGTTCCACCAGGGACTAGATGGTGTACCTTTAGCAGTATGAATTACGAATTCAGACTTTTTTCAGGACATCTGTAACGCTGAAGAAATTTTCAAGCCAATTTCTTCGCCTTTAGTATTAGTTAATGACGCAATGGAAGAGTGTAAGCAGCCTTTAAATTTTTTGCAATTAACAAATATTCTGTGTTGTCGTTCAACTGATGTTGATGGGCATCCAATTTCGAAGTATACCGGGAGATGATCATTGTTTGTACAGAAATAAATCGTAGTCCAAGATTTCAGGGCAATACTTGGGCTAGAAAACGTCAAATCTAACACTGAGCGAGATTGGCCACGGACAAATGTGGGTCGTCTCATATTTAGGCATGAAAGCTTTTTATCTATGGTCCAGTCCCATAGACGCGTCCCACATGCATCTGTTCTGTAACCCCATGATACGTGATGCGAGTTGAAGTCACCAGTAAGGATGACTTGATTTTTGCAGCTAGCAAGCGCACTATCCAATTGGTATATACTGTGTACGCCCGTAGGGAAATAAGGATTTATAATCGAAAAATTATGGTAGCCTGCTATGCTGAGGTGTACTGCCAAAATTTCACATTCCGGAGACATTAACTTGAAAGCTATTTTCGCCTTATGACATAATTTAGATGACAAAAATCATTAAACCACCTCCTAGTGAAAGGCGATCTAATCGAAAAGGTCGAAAATCTTTAAAATTAAAATTTTTCTCAGGAATAAGCCAGGTTTATTATAAAATTATGACGTCAGGGTTAAGATGTGTTGTTAAGCAATTTAAGTCTATTGAAGCAGAAATCAAGGAACGACAGTTCCACTGTAGCACTTTTAAAGAAGCTATGGTGATGATCTAATTGATATACTTACTTCAGCGACTACCGTCGCAATGTTCTTGGATGCCAGAATGAGAAATTAGATTACCACTTTTGTTTTTGGTATATGGACAAGACGCTGTTACTAGAGAACCAGTTAGCTTATGCGGCCTGGTATCATGACCTGTGAGTCTGTCTGACGCGAAGAACAAGGATCGGATCCAACAAACGTTGGGTCCGATATGGTATTCGGCGCGAGGACTGAACTGACTACCTGTTCTGCAGCACAAGCAAGCGATTTGGTTATTGGTGTTGCGGCTGTTTGCAACAGCTGTATCATCTGAGCGGTAAACACTTGAGAAATGCATTCTGTAACAGTTTGAACAATATGTTGCATAGCCTTTGTCATTGCTTTTTCTACTGCTGACTCAATGAGTTTAGACATGTTGTCTTCATTCAAAGTCGATTGCCTTGCAGTGACGCCAGAGTATCCAAAAGCTCTTTCTTTGACGACTGCAATAGCCTCTTGCCGCAAACATCGTCGCCTGTCAATCATCTCGAGTATCTGCATTTCATTAGCTTTTGCCGAGCAGTTTCCATAATCAGCCGCATGATTTCCTCCAAACAGGCAGCATGTTTCGGTTTCAGCTGTGCACTCATTAGGGGAATGATCCTCACCACAGACGCGACATCGTGCATTTGATCTGCAGCCTCCTGCACTATGGCCAAAACGCAAACAGTTCCGACTCTGAAGTAGACGGGAATGGAGAGGATCCACTCTAAAAATAAGTGGCCACACTTTTAGTTCAGATGGGCAGGACATGCCAGCAAACGTAGCAATAACCGATTCGATGGCAACGTTTTCCCCCTTTTACGAGTCGGTTGCGTCGGTATACGGCTATGACACCAGCATCAAACAGCTTCTCCAGAGTCTCAGTTGGGCTCAATCGAGATTCTACGCCCCGGACAATGCCTTTACTGCATGTTAGATGGGGACGAATAAACGCACTCACCAGCACAGATGCAAAAATCTTACACTTTATTTAGGTCGTCTGCAAGACAGGTCGGATCTGATGACCTAAAAACTATCCCACCTCTTCCAAATTGTCGGACATCGCTTATCATTTGGAGGTGGCGCGTCATGGCTTGGAGCTCGGCCTGGACAGCCTGTGGGTTGTTCAGCCGGATAAATCCACCACTCGAGGGCACCAGCGCGACAGGGATGCTGCGAACACCGCTGCGGAAGAAAGATTCCAAAGGCAAATCATCAGGAGAAAGGGAGGCTGACCAAGGGCTGGGCCCTTGCCCAGGAGAGTTTTTAGACATCAGCGCTGCTTCAATCACTAGATAAGTCCTACATTGAAGCGCATGAAGCCCTACATTGCGCGTCCGTAACTTTCTTTTTCTTCGTTCTGTTTCTTTTCTCTCATGCCCTTCTTTGTTTCTGCTTTTCATTTATCTTCATGAGCTTGCTTCAGCGTTCATTTATTGTGCCCGTGTGACGTTAATGTTTTTTTGGTATACTTTCACCTTGCCGGCCTTCTTCTTTTTTTCTTCTTACGCCTATTTTTTAGCATTGAGGTGATGCTTTTGTTCGGAAGGGGGGATATTGCCCCCTGAAGGTAGTGGGTCGAGGGCTAGAATGGGTCGAACCCAAGAGAACAAAGAAGACCGCGCGCCTCTTCCCTGCTCGAGCCGGCCCCGACGGTCGCCTTTACCAAGAGCCAGCTGCTCTACGGTTTATTAAACCTTCAAGACTACTTCTCGAGGCTCGTGACAATATGGACCCGCCACTTTCGGGTGTGTTGTACCACGGCCTGCAGCGAACATTGGGCGCCGAATATTTTTTTCAGGGGTGGCACGCTGCGTAAAGGCAAGAAATTCATGGCCTATTTGCATGAGCTCCTTCGATCGTTCCGTATGAAGCCGGTGCGCGGCGGCGGCGCGCCAGTCGTAGACATGAGGAGACCAAGGAAGGTTCGCACTGCCGAGGAAGAAGCCGCTTACCAAGAATCGCGGCGCACTGCTAAAGGAGACTGCCAGCGTCGATGCCGATTGAACCCAGCAGGGTTAGCCGAAGAAGCCGCTGCAAAACGACGACGGCGAGCCGGAGACCTTGAGTATTTCCATCGAGAGAATGCTAGGGAACGGGAGTCGAAGCGTCGGCTCCGAGAAGATCCCGACCTGAGAGAAGCCGAGAACGAACGATACCAATGAGCTCCGCTGTGTCTTTACCCTTGCGCCAGTAGTGCAAGCTACCCCGAACGTTTTCTCCCAAGAAAGTACGCAAACTGTCTGAGGGTTTATGTGAGACGTTTAAACAGGCTAAAAACTGGAGTATAGCACTTTTCATTTAGGCGATAATTAACCTCCAACGTCAGTGTTTGCCGGCTCATAGCCCCTGACATTCTCCCTACTATCTGCAGATATGAGTACTGTGCATCACCTAGCTCTTCGAGAACACCGAAACGCAGAGCAAAAAAAAAAAAAAAATGACATGCGTATAACTTTTTCGAGCGCCTTTAATCCGGGGGGGGGGGGGCACTAACAGTCCCGCAATATAGAACTGTTGCTGCATTGTGGTACGAGTATCATTCTTCCGGCGCTTCCGTCAGTCACAGATTAATAGTCGCGATTAACACGGGCGACGTTAATTCGGCACACAAAGAAACAGTGACCTCGAGCCATGACACCGCGAACTTCTGCAAACATACCGTACAGACTCGTGTAAGGGCCGCACTTTTTGTTGTGACAGCACTTATATAGACACTCCAGGAGCATTTCTCCGTTGCCGATGAGGTTCTATAAAGCCCAAGGACGATAACACCTTTGGCGCGCGCCCTACGCTGTATGTACGAGTGAAAGCATGCCAGGGCTGCCGACAATCGCAGGTCAATCACGCCCGCGCGAAATGCAGGAAAGCGGGCAGTAAGTGCGCCGTCTTCCGTCGCGCGCGAGGCGTCCAACGTTGCGAGGCATCGGGCGAGGGGAGGGAGGGGAGTGCGGCGTTTCACTCCGGCTGCAAGTGCGTATGTGGCGACTGCGGGTGGTCGCGCGGCCGTATCTTGACAGCAATCTGCGATGGGGGCACAGTCTAGGTGTGTCGGCGGCCCTAAGCTTTGTGCGGGCTTTGTGTTCTTGGTGCTCACACAGTACGAAGGTTACTTCGGTCGCTGTTGCATGCAGCCGCGTTTCCTCACGCCAGCGTTTTGACAGCGCGTGTCCGCGGTCATCGAGTGTGATGTGTTGATGTTTGCCGTGCGCGCTGACACCATTCTTGTTAATTTAGTTAGCAAGCGAACGTTTACAAGTCGATACGGCCGTTAAAAGTAGTGTCCTTACTTCGTATGGCTCTCTGCTAATTTGCTATCGCAACTGATACTTGGCCTTTCGCGCGAAACTGCGACTTCCTTTTACACAAATTTTGACGTGGTGTGGCCCTTGCACGGGACCGAACCTTGTGGACAAAATGGTGCCGGTGCAGGCAGCGGCGGCTTGCACACACCCCGGATGTACCATTGCGTCAGAGGCCAACGCTCAGCTCTCACCACCTAGTAGCGGCACTCGTAAGTACGCAGTGCGCGAAAACTCGCCGATGCGCGGGCACGGCATCGGGGCACCGAACGGGATTGCTTCTCCGCTGGAATTTTTTTTCTTCATATTTTGGGACGCCACGTTGCGCGGTGCGGTCCTTACACGGGTGTGGAACTTACACGAGTCTACACGGTACTCAGTCGCTCTCCCGGACCGGTAGCGGGCGGCCCCGTATACCGAGCGTGCAACGATCTTTCCGGCGCATTAGGAAGGCCACACCTTGTGTGCGTTCATCGAGCGGCCGTGGTGGCACAATAATTTCTTCGCACAAAACGGCGCTTTCAACCCATAAAATTCGTTCAATAATTTCATGAATGCAGGAGTACGCTTACTAAGCAATCCAGAGATCCACCAGAACTACAGAGTCCCGTGTGCGCATCAAGCAAATGTGATTTTCTGTTCTCAGATTTTATTGCGATAGCAATTATATGGACACTCAAAAGCAGATTTCTGCCGTCGGCGTCGCCGTCGCCGTCGCCGTGAGGTTCCGTATGACGTCATTTGGAGATGAAATCGTCGCCGTTAGGTAAGTGGTTCTTGGGGGAAAGGGAAAGGTTGGCGCTATCTTCTGCAGCCCTTGAGGGAGCACGGCTCAGCGCGCGCCGAACGCTGTATGTGCGAGTGAAAGGGCGCGAGGGGCGCGTCTTTCACGGGGAGTGAACGCACGGCGGAGAACAAACGCGCGTTCTGCGCCGTGCTCGCTTAAGGGCTGCAGAAGTAGGCGTCTCTTTTCTCCTTTACAATCACCATATATGTAGAGCAAACGCGCCTTCTTCGGACGCGCGAGAGGCCGTGGGGGAGGGGGAGGGAAGGGAGGCGACGTTTAGCTGCGGCACCAAGTGCCTATTTATATCAGAGGCTCCAGCAACAGTCACCAACGCCGCACGCATTTTGAGCTAACGCGGACAAAACGCCGATGGCGTCGACAACAGTTCTGCGTGTTGTTGCTACCAAAGCCGCTCACCTTACTTCGTATGACATTGCTGTGTTGCTATCGCATTCATTGCTTCGCCCTTAGGGCGAAACTGTGACATTTTTTCAGAATTGCTGCTTTATTTATTTCGTTCACTGAGAAAGCTAAGGAGATGCATACCATAGAGAAAGCGTCCCACTCTTAATGCGCTAGCATTAGAGGTGGACTTCACCCACTTTTGAGGTCTCAGCGTCTGTCCTCAAAACGTGGGCCGATCCCGAAAGTGGTGTGTAGTTTAACACAGCGTCTCATAGCGCTAGCTGTCACGAGGGAAGAATGCCAGAAAGTGGCACTTGAGGCACGCAGCAGACGTTTCAAACAGCGACTGTAGCACGAGAGGTGCACGAGAGGTGCACGCGAGCGCTTCTGGCCTGATGTAATAAAGAGAGAGAAAAACAAAGATCACCCAGACAAAAAATCCGACAGGCTGTCGGCTATATGTTATTTTGGCCTGTCGGCCTGTAAGCCTGTGGGCTTGTCAGCCTGTCGGTGTCAGCCTGTCGGCGTCCGCCTGTCGGCGTCCGCCTGTCGGTGTCGGCCTGTCGGTGTCAGCCTGTCGGTTTCAGCCTGTCGGTTTGTAATCCTGTCGGAACATTCTATTCCGACAGGCCGCGATTGCGGCAGTATTCTCTGGCAATCACTTTCAGCGATAGTTTCACTTTCGCGAGAGTTCATGGCTCGGCCCACGAAAGCTCTTGCATTTTCCCGACGCTTGTGCGCAGGCATGCAGTGCCGATTCTCGCAAAAGTGAAACTACCTCCGAATGTGATTTTCCGAGAATACGATCCCTAGTGGCGTCATCAAGCATGCTTTATTATGCTGTCAGACAGTTCCTAAATAGAAAATACACCTTTGATTGATGGTTTCAAAGTTTTATTGCACAGTAATTCACACGCAGCCATCATATACATGCAAACAAAAATACTGTATTTACTGTACATAGGTACTATTTCTCGAAATAAATGAAGCTACTCAATCTATGTTACCAACAAATTTCTACCTATATTCATGAAAAAAGCTAGCAAAAGTACCGAGGCAATGGCATTCCTCTGCCATGCCTGGGTTCAAGCAGCACACGGGCGCCTGCTTTACTAGTACATTATTTGTAACCTGTAGTAAATATACACAACAAAGTAGAAAGCAAAACTAGTATTAAGAAATCTAATAAAGTATGTTTGGGGACCATCATTGGAGACAAGCAAAGTCTCAACATGGGTTAAGAATGTGCGAGCGGGCCTGCCAGCTGAGATTCAGACTGGTTTTAAATGATGCTGCATATACAGCCCACTCGACAGCGTTAAAGACATCGTCATTTGGGGTGCCGAGGACGCCAGTGCAGCATCCATCAAGGATGACTTCTCTGGCAAGTACGAAGAGGATCCAGCTTGCAGCATTGACTCGCCTCCCTTGTCAAAGGCTAAAAAGGCCAAGATGACCAAAGTGAGCGCCATCATCAGGGCAGCATACGAGGCTTCTCCGGAGCTACCAAAACACACGAGCATGAAGAAGTGGACGCTCTTGGTATTTACGTCACATATGAAGAATATACCACGGTGGTGGTCGTGGCACACCGACAGCATATGAATTCAACAGAACTAGGAAGGGTCCTGCTGTAAAAGGTGGGATGCCCCTGAGTGGGCAATACAGCAGGGAAGAAACAGTTTTGCTGCTTAACATACCGAAGAGGGAAAATTTGTTTCAGCAATCCCAAAGAACATGAGCACGGAACACAACCAACGCAGAAGAAAAGCACGATCAAAGACCTTACAAAACAAACATGGAAGAAATCCAGACATATACTACACGGACGTGCATAGAGTGGCAACAAATTCACAATAGTCCACAGTGATAACTGGCTCCATTCGGACCCCTTTGGCTTGCACGGAGGAGGCAGCAGCCATAACACTGGCCTTTCAAGATGCAGAAGAACAATCTCCATTGGTCCTGACGTACTCCCAGGCAGTGGTCCATTCATATATAACGGGCACCATTCCACACAAAATCCACAGCATGCTAGGCACCACCCTAGAATGGCACCACACAATAATGTAGTGCCCGGCACACTCTGGGCACAAGGGAAATGAGAAGGCCGACCAAACTGCTCGAGGATCCCTACGAGGAACCCCTGATCCACTTTCAAAAGATGAAGCGCCAACAGTGACAGCACATTAGGAAGGAACAAAGACAGGACAGGCGCTACTTGCAACTGTTTATTGTGGTCAAAGGTGGTTGAATATATAGCCATGGGGAGAGGGGGGACGAAAAAGGCGGAACACTGATTGTATGAATGCGCACGCGTGAGAACACTGAAGATGTGCATGAAGGAAATGGCGAATCTAAAACTTATCTAAAAACACACTTTCATTTGTGTATATATTCAGAGATGGGGAGCTGACACATGTTTCCCCTCTCTTCCTAATCTGGTTGGCCTCCAACAATTCACGTGCCACAGAGTCTTTACTTTTAAACAAGATTGTAGTATCTTGAAGCCTTGCTTCACATGCTTGTTTATTTTCATTGCCGCAGGCCTTGCAATGAAGAGGCAAGTTTGAGCCATAACCATATTTCAATGAAAGCTTATGCTCCCGCAGGCGATCATTAATACATCGGCCAGTTTGGCCGACGTACTCTTTCCCACACTTCAGAGGTATACAGTATACAACTCCTTCCTCACACTTCACAAAAGGATTCGTATGTTTAATGGAACACCCTGCTTTCTTAGAGTTATCAGAACCAATCAGGCGGCACAAAGTAGCAAGTTTTCGGGGTGCGGAAGAAACCACAGGAATTTTGTATTTCACGGCGACGTGTTTAAGATTGTGCGCCACTTTGTGAGAATACGGAATCACCACTGGTTTGGCTTTCTTTTCGAATGTTTGACCTTCTTCAGTGCTTACTTTTCTTTCTTTTTTCACCTTTTTCAATAACGCCTCCGAAACTGCACTTAAAACCGAACAAGGGAAGCCAGCCTTCCTCAATTTCAAAATCTGTTCGTCAAAGCTTCCTTGTGCCTTATGACAGCACGATTTTTTAAGGGCGGATTCGAGGCACATAGTGGCAATCGCACGTTTAACAGTCTTGGAGTGTGTAGACTCATACGGCACCAATTCCTTGTGGGCACGGGGTCGATACATCCAGCAGGAACCTTCGTCAGTAAGGGTTATGTCAAGATCTAAAAACTGCAAGCTGTTATCCTTGGCTAGTTCAAAAGTAAAATCTAAACAGCACGGCAAAGGCTTAGATTTTACTTTTGAACTAGCCAAGGATAACAGCTTGCAGTTTTTATATCTTGACATAACCCTTACTGACGAAGGTTCCTGCTGGATGTATCGACCCCGTGCCCACAAGGAATTGTTGCCGTACGAGTCTACACACTCCAAGACTGTTAAACGTGCGATTGCCACTATGTGCCTCGAATCCGCCCTTAAAAATTCGTGCTGTCATAAGGCACAAGGAAGCTTTGACGAACAGATTTTGAAATTGAGGAAGGCTGGCTTCCCTTGTTCGGTTGTAAGTGCAGTTTCGGAGGCGTTATTGAAAAAGGTGAAAAAAGAAAGAAAAAGAAGCACTGAAGAAGGTCAAACATTCGAAAAGAAAGCCAAACCAATGGTGATTCCGTATTCTCACAAAGTGGCGCACAATCTTAAACACGTCGCTGTCAAATACAAAATTCCTGTGGTTTTTTCCGCACCCCGAAAACTTGCTACTTTGTGCCGCCTGATTGGTTCTGATAACTCTAAGAAAGCAGGGTGTTCCATTAAACATACGAATCCTTTTGTGAAGTGTGAGGAAGGAGTTGTATACCGTATACCGCTGAAGTGTGGGAAAGAGTACGTCGGCCAAACTGGCCGATGTATTAATGATCGCCTGCGGAAGCATAAGCTTTCATTGAAATATGGTTATGGCTCAAACTTGCCTCTTCATTGCAAGGCCTGCGGCAATGAAAATAAACAAGCATGTGAAGCAAGGCTTCAAGATACTACAATCTTGTTTAAAAGTAAAGACTCTGTGGCACGTGAATTGTTGGAGGCCAACCAGATTAGGAAGAGAGGGGAAACATGTGTCAGCTCCCCGTCTCTGAATATATACACAAATGAAAGTGTGTTTTTAGATAAGTTTTAGATTCGCCATTTCCTTCATGCACATCTTCAGTGTTCTCACGCGTGCGCATTCATACAATCAGTGTTCCGCCTTTTTCGTCCCCCCCTCTCCCCATGGCTATATATTCAACCACCTTTGACCACAATAAACAGTTGCAAGTAGCGCCTGTCCTGTCTTTGTTCCTTCCTAATGTGCTGTCACTGTTGGCGCTTCATCTTTTGAAAGCTATGCACCAACTAGCCCCACAACGTGTTTTACTGGAATACCCCTGATCCACCAGCACGACATCCTCGGAGACCAAAGAGACAAAAATACAGCCACCTACACCCAGACCGTACAGGGAAACAGGCCAGGTACTGGCTCTTCTTACAAACACACATCATCATCAACCTATACTTATGTCCACTGCAGGACGAAGGCCTCTCCCTGCGATCTCCATTACCCCTGTCCTGCGCTAGCAGATTCCAACTTGCGCCTGCAAATTTCCTAACTTCATCCCCCCACCTAGTTTTCTGCCATCCTCGACTGCGCTTCCCTTTCTTGGTATCCATTTTGTAACCAATGATCCACCGGTTATCCATCCTACGCATTACATGGCCTGCCCAGTTCCATTTCCCCTCTTAATGTTAACAAGAATATCGGCTATCGCCATTTGCTCTCTGATCCACACTCTTCCCATCTCTTTAAGATAGACCTAATCTTTTTCGTTCCTTCGCTATTTGTGTGGTCCTCCACGCATATCCATACATCCAAATACTTCACAAGATGCATACACCCTGCCACTTCCCTTGGTGGGCCAAGTCTCGTCCTGTAATGTGGATATGTAAGCAACGACTTCCAAATTCTAAATTCACCCCCTAACGGCACAAATTCCAAGCAACAGGCAGCGTCCCGGGACGTTTGGCTTGCTAGCGAAAATCTAGAGAGCCAGAGAGCTCTTCTCGATCAAGCCCAGCAAGCTGCAGAGACCAATGGAGCTCTAAACTGAGGCACCCACCCACCACCCAAGACCCTTAAGAGAAATAATTTAAGTTTACACTACTACTGCTAAAGAAAGATATTGGCTGACTTAATTCAAACTAAAATTTTCTAAATTTCTCAACTAATTCAATATATAGTGGTCGACCTATACTCATGTTGGACCTATTTTTTAGTAAATACGGTAAGCACTAACTCCACAAAGAAAGGTAGAAGTGCTAAGCTGGTAAGGTAAATATACAAAGTCTGTCCCAGAAGTTTGAGCAGTTCATGTCACTACATTCTCTGCCGCGTTTTTGCTGGCTCAGTGCACAAACTTTTGGGACAAGCCCCGTAGCAATCAGTACCAGTAGCACTACCTTCTTGGCGCGTCAGCGAGTTTCTGCACCAATTGCCTGCGCACTTCTTTCAATCTTTTTTTTTCTCGTCTTCCGGCATGACACGGTTGCCTATGAAGATCCGGAGGAGGCCTGCGCAAGAAAAGCAATCACGAGTACAAAATTAATGAAAGCATCTAAACAATAATTTCCAGCATGCACAGTGCAAGTTCCCAACAATATGCCCACGGTTCAATGAAATATTTTTGCAAAGCTGCATTTTCAATAACCAAACTGCAGATTACTTTTTTCATGTTAACTCACATGCCTCAAATTCTTTCTACAGTTTTAACATGAAATATTTCAGTAGCAGATGATCGCAACACAGTGCTTTAGCACTAGCTTCGCTTTTACTGTGGCTATTTGCATGTGCCATCTATACATGAGTAGATCAGTTCATTAGAACAGTATGTTCATATACTTTTCAAGGATGACAACTTTTGTGGTGTCACGGCTGGTCTGGCCTCAGTCCTTCCCTTGGATCGCGACTTGTTGGACAAAGTCCCGGTCACGCTTCTGTTCTTAAGCTCATCTGGCATCCAATACGTTGTGGACGCCATACGGCAGAACATAGACGTAGACCGCAACAATGTCCCCCAAGCAGCCTTTTCTATTCATTGCCCGGATCCAGCATACACCTGCAATATATAATAACACATACATAGCTTGTAGCTAACAGGTTTTATACTGGACGATATACACTATGCATTTTCTCAACTCTACTGTTTTCTGGCATTCTGGCCATTTATTAGTTGTAGTGGGCTCACCTGCATGAGCAGAACGAAATTATACAGTAAAATTTAAAAAATCTTTTAGACAATCCCACATAAAAATCTCCCAAGCATAAATAGCAATCGCTGAATTTGTTAAATTGACAATGATCTGCAAGAATATTCACTGCTATCTATAGCTCGATGAACTCACTAACATCTACCTTGACATTGGGTAGCCGAATTTCAAATACATGTGTTGTCTGTAGGACCACTCTTTATTTTCAGGTTGATCTGTGCGGTCACTAGATGCAATATAGAAATGTGCACAAGCATTGCGTTCCAAGGACTGCATGATTACATAATTATGCCATCAACATTAATGTACACATACAGAAAAAAAAAACCTTCACACACGTGACATGGCTGCATAAACGTACACTCTCCAACTGAAAAACACACGTAGCACGCCTGCCTGGCAGTCCTTGCAAGGAATTTTATAGACGATGCCGGGATATTTTTCTTTTTCGAGGCAGTCTTTGACTAGGACGAGTTGTTGTTTTAGCTTGCTTGAAGGGATGTGGCAGATTTGTCCATCATAATCTTTGAAAATTCTTGACATTGACTCACTCATGCCTCATGCATAGGGGAGAGCCGCCCGTTTCCTTGTTCTCATCGGCCTGATGACACGCTTTTCTTCAGTCTTTATAAACTGGCCATGGTAGCCATTACTGACCAAATCCTGCGCCACTCTCTTCAACTCAGCTCTGCGTGCATCAGTAGTCGAGCACAATCGGAATGCACGGGTGAACAGTGTAGAGGCAACAGATCGTTTGTGTCCAACGGGATGGGCCGAATAAAAGTGCAGATACTTCCCTGTGTGCGTAGGCTTCTGATAAATGCTTGTTGAAAGGCCGGATGCAGTACGCATGACTTCAACGTCAAGTAAAGCCAGGCGACCATTAACTTCTTTTTCAACGGTGAATTCTATTGTGCTTTGGAAAGCCCTCGAAGGTAAAGCCCTCACGACATTCCAGCCCGCTCCAAAATTGTTCCTGCGGTATGTCGACGATTGTTTTTCCATTATCTGCCGCAAAGACGTCGTACCTTTTCTGCAGCACTTGAACTCTTTCCAAAGCACAATAGAATTCACCGTTGAAGAAGAAGTTAATGGTCGCCTGGCTTTCCTTGACGTTGAAGTCATGCGTACTGCATCCGGCCTTTCAACAAGCGTTTATCGGAAGCCTACGCACACAGGGAAATATCTGCACTTTGATTCGGCCCATCCCGTTAGACACAAACGATCTGTTGCCTCTACACTGTTCACCCGTGCATTCCGATCGTGCTCGACTACTGACGCACGCAGAGCTGAGTTGAAGAGAGTAACGCAGGATTTGGTCAGCAATGGCTACCCTAGCCAGTTTATAAAGACTGAAGAAAAGCGTGCCGCTGAACCCCCATCAGGCCGATGAGAACAAGGAAACGGGCGGCTCTCCCCTATGCACGAAGCGTGAACGAGTCAATGTCAAGAATTTTCAAAGATTATGATGTACAAATCTGCCATGTCCCTTCAAGCAAGCTAAAACAACAACTCGTCCGAGTCAAAGACTGCCTCGAAAAAGAAAAATATCCCGGCATCATCTACAAAATTCCATGCCAGGACTACCAGGCGTGCTACGTAGGCGAGACGGGAAACTTTAAAAGAAGGCTACAGCAGCACCGCAATGATGTAGCCAAAGGACACACGGTTTCCAGCGCCCTAGCAGAGCATCATGAGAAGACTGGTCACAGTATTAACTGGCATTCGGCTTTCATCATCAAAAGAGAGAAGAAATTATCCCGATAGCTTCTTGAATCATTTTGCATACTACAATCTACGACTAACACAATAAACCGGACACGGGGCCCCCTCCTTGAGTTGTACGCAAGGGCCTTACGTCTTCCAACGCATATATAATAAAGATCACCATGCATTCGTTCATTGTGAACAAGGCACCCGTAGTGAGTGCCAAAACGTCAATCTGTTGTTTTTGTGTTCTTCAGTTGGCGAGTGTATGTTTATTCAGCCATGTTCTTTCCTCGCCAGACAAGTTTTCGTCAAACCCTAGATTTCATCACACAAGTGACATTACCATAATAAAGGATTAATTAGTCCACCAATTATGTTTTCTCGCGCTGTTTTGGAGACCTGCGTCACTACGAGCGCAGTGCACCATCTAACTTATAGTAGAAGTACAATTTCATTTTATATAGTTATTTCTTCTGTGTGGCAGCAATTTTTTTATGGGCTTGGAAGACGCAGCGAAAATGGCCATCTCCACAAGCACCGAGATCGCTTTATGGCGGCTTAGTTAGAGGAGCCATCAAGCTAGTCTCGCACAGAACTGTTTCTTCATGCCCACTATCCCACTGCTGTCATTTCTGCACACTCTTAATTTTACTACCACCAGCAAATGCAGATGATCTGCAAACACTTCTCGTACATTTGTATGCATTGAGAGCAAGCATAGTTGTGCTTTCATGGGACACTGTTCTACACAGGAAATTGTGGCAATAGTGTTAAGCAACAATAAACACAACTAAAACATTTATGCGAGACAAAAATACCAGAGCAAGCATATTACCAGGGTCAGATTTTCTACTTGGCCACTCCAGCCAATCAAAAGTGGCTGCAGTAGAGTGCTGTAAACTGACCCCTTTTCATTTATTTTGGTATGTCTGTGGTGTAGCAAGCCAATGACAACAGCACCAAAGGGGCGTCATGTACTCGGCCACTTGCGGAAAGCAACATGCGATCATGATGCTGCATGGCACAGCTGATAGACATAAGCTGCCTGCATACATAATTTATAAGAAGAAGCCACTGCCGGCTTAAGAAGCCTTTCCCAGAAATGCTGCCACACAGGCAAATGCGAACAGGCGAATGACGAGTGCCACGTTTGACTAGTGGATTAGGATCACATGGCAACGTCACCCAAGAACTGTCTCCTTGTCCTTGATATGTACTGTGGGCACCTTACTGACAGCATGAAGGCTGTGCTCTCCCAAGCTTGAATGGACATCGCTATTATACCAGGTGGCATGATGGACCAGCCTCAGCCACTTGACGTCTGTATCAACAAGCATTTTGAGGATGGATTGCCTGCGGAAATACTTCGCGATCTGGCCGAGTGATAAAGCGTATAAGCTAACAGCAACAGGTTGTACTAAATGCACATAACACAAGTGGCGAGCTGGGTCACTGCAGCATGGGACACACCATGAAGCTTGATTGCATGCTTTCAAGGAGTGCAGCATCTAAAGTGCACTAAATGGCACCAAAAATTGTCTGCTCTTTTATGCTGACAACGATAAGAAGGTAAGCAACAAGGCTAGCAGCAACAACAACACTGCATGGGCTGGGACGGGTCGTGACTAATAAATGCTGTTCGCGTTTTATGTCTGTTGCCCTAACTTGTCCGGCTTACATTCAAGAAAAACACTTTTTTCACCGGCTTCAGACCTTCAGGTGCTGGCTTAGGAGTGAGACCGGCCTAGATTTGAATAAATATGGTACTCGGCCATAAATCTAGTTCGTGGATCATACACAGCTACTTACATCCATAACGGAAAAACAAAAGGGACATAGTTCAGTTTCTTTCCCCACTCTGAAATGTACGAGCCCTTTCAGAACGTAAATGTAACATCGATCCTTAAAAAACAGTTCTATGACTTTTAAAGTTACCTTTCCGTCATCTCTTGAGGATCCGATGACAACATCGATGGCCTCTCCAGTGAATATGTCCATGTCAGCTACAAAAGAAAATGTACAACTTTTCCCTTGAATTGCCAGGTCTCATAAAAGGTAAGGATTTAAGACTTCAAAAGCAATATAGGAGTCCCATGCTATCGAAAGAGCATAATGTAACCATTACACATTGCCGGGGTATATAAACCAAAAATGTCTGTCAGGAACATTGTGTGGGACATACCACACACTGGTACCTTGCAAACATGACCTGTACAATGACGCTGCAATAATACATAGGTAATTATTTCTGCCTACACTCAAGGAACTCGGGTACAGTCAAACCTCATTAATACGTACCCGCTTAATGTGTAATTGCAGTTTAAATGTAGTCGCGAAGATTCCCCCACCCAGCCCCCATTGAACCCCATGCCTGACCGCTTAAGCCGTAGTCACTCATTTGCCATCAAATGGTTATTGCATACTATTTTCCTTCTAGTTCTACACGCACAGGCACAAATTCGGCAAAATTTCATGCACTGAAAAATGAAAGGTGAAATCGGTTGTACAATATTGTAATGTAGCATTTCTCAAATTTTTAGAAGGCATTTTTTCTCTTAAAAAGGGAAACCATACGACTTATATCCTTTATGTTTGTATATACTATGTAATAATAGTTACGTGTCCATGTTTCGTTTATGTTGCTTCACAGATACTTTCAAATTTGAGAAAAAGCACTCCGCATGAAAATGTAGCCTTCACCAGTTGGTCTTTGGTAGCTTTTTCTGGTAAACTGTTAGGTTCTGTTAAAAACAAAATTCAGTTGCATGCTTTTGAATGGCGTGCCCACCATATCTATTTGGTCAAGAAAAAAAAGTGAAATATACAACCGGCTTCGATCTCGTGAAATTTCTGACATGACCGGGCATGAATCAATGTTAGCATGAGTAGGCGTCAGTGACATCATAAGAGCAAATGTGAAAAAGTGCAAACGGTTGCAAATCTATGATGATGAGTGCCTATAGGCTCAAATGAATGGACCTTTTTCCAATTCAGCTATGCACATGGGCATGCCCCAGCTGCATTACATGCCGCGCCGCCACTATCACAGGGCAGGTGTGCGAAGTGAGTGCGTGAACCCTTGCATGATCCGCGGCAATTTCCTGAGCTTGAGTTGCTGATCAATAATTTTTCTTGTGTTCTGGGCAAGAATATTGGTTAAAGGAAACACTTAGCTGTTTGTGGGAAAGACTGCAAGCACTTTTGTCGATGAAAAGACTCTGTGAACTAACGCTCGAGCGATAGGCGCAGCGTTTGCGACAAAACTCCTGCAGGCACTTTCTGTACCGTCGATTGCACAAACCGGCGTGGAATGGTGAACATTGTACTGAAGTGGAGCGCACGGTCAAATTAAAAAAAAAAGTACCCCATGTTATCAGTGAGTTATCACGCAATTCTTGCTGAGTGAGGTAAGCCTGCGTTCTGGTAACAGCATGATGCTGGCGCTGTGATTATTGGACTTCTCGCCTTACGACCGACTCGGAAGTCACGGCGATGTTTTAATCTACGGGTATGTATACCGCACGGATTTTACCATTGGCTTAAGAATGTGCTACCGCATGCAAGCGGAAATAGCTGTACGGTTACATGGGGCCAAACGAAAAGAAGAATCTCGCCACACAGCCGATCAGAATGCATCGTTCAAGGCCAAAGCGACACACGCGTGGTGCCGCATTATGCAAAACTCGCGAGTCTTACTTTTTGCAGGCAAATGAAGCTTTATGCACCTGACAAAACAACGTGTTGCGTCCACTTACATTCTGCTTACCCCCCCGTACTGTGTTGCGTTCACTTAGTCCCCAGTACCATGCCATATACGATACATATCTCGATATAAAACAACACTTGCCCTGCAGTGCACTCGCAGTATGTGTGCAGAAGTTTTGCATGTTGTTTGTTCATCATGGTGAGCTGCTTGCATGCCCGCTCTTGAGGGCAAGCTCGTACGCACGTGCATGCGTCTGTTGACCGCCTCCTTCAAGTCGAGCCACTAAAAACGACGGTCGAGTTTATCCTGAAGAAAGGCCTGCCACGGCGCGTTTCACGCTCACACATGCCTTCGCCAGTTGAGTTAAAGTACTGACCAAGCTGCTGAAGAACAAAAGCCGGCGCATCTCTCAAATCTTGGTTACAAATGGCCTGCACATCGCATCAGCATGCTGCCATTGCATCAGTAAATGTAAAATGTGTTATTGCTACATGTGAGCAAATACATGCGCGCTAGAGCAGGACAATGAGAAGCTGCTTCAGCAACACAAGCGACAGAAGAAAAAAAAAGCAGGGACAGCCGTCGCAAGAGACTGCTTGGTCAAACGCTACCATGCTTTGCGTAGAGGCGAGAAGCGGTGGGAGCGTGTGTGTGTTGCCCGTCAAATTTAGTTGAAGTGACGGCCGCTAGAGGGGTCGCTTACTGGAAAAAGGTCCATTTGTAAGGTAGTGGCGGTGAGTAAGCACTGCTGAGCGTGGACGAATATCAGTGAGTGTGAAGTACTGCACAACTAGAAAAAATTGGTGCTTGAAACTGAACAGTGCTGTACAAAAAATGTACTCTTACCATGCTCCTGTGACAAAGGTGCCATAGAGGCCATGGCAGTTATAATTCCTGTAAAAATTACACAATAAGATGAACACAGACATGGAAGTGCAATTTGAAGTCATAGAAAGCCACACACAAATGTCTTCATGCACAAATATGCACTACATTGTGTCCACTGCAGAGCTCACTTCCTTTGCAAAAAGATGCAATGCTCTTGTAAGGCCTTCAACAAGCCTTAAGTATAAACCGCATGCACGCGATCTTGCACGCAACAGCGACAAGTGACGTGACGGAGATGACTGTCGCATTCGCTCGTCGCCTACAAGTCGTACCACACGCGAGCGATGACTTTGAGCGCTGTTTCCCCGGTGTTGCTGGTATGAGGGCAGCAAATACGCGCCGTAACTGGTGTGACGCATGCTCTATTAGTTTAACTTGATATGTTTTACTGTAAAGAGCACCATAAATATTTCTTAAGGTCTTGCACTAGGTTCTTATCTTTGTGCGTATCAAAATTGAGTCATTCGCTTGTTCCGTGCGACAATCGGTTGTACTTGACTGATGTACATCCTGTTCTGGCTTCGCGCTATTGGCTAGTCGCTCATAGAAAGTCGTTCCGGCGACGAGTTGTAGATTACCAGAACCAAGCGATCAAGCGACAAGAACGAGTGATCAGTTTGCGCGGCGGCTTGTTCCGTCGCTCGTCGCCGTCGCGCACAAAATCGCTCGCATGCGGTTTGGGCTTGGGTAAAAAATACTAGCATGTCGCGCCATTTTTTTTTATATAAAGCACAGCCACATGACACAAATCAGTAACAACATATAAATCTAAAATCTTGTCAACTTTCAGTTGCCATACCTTTGGTGCTCTTGCCCTTTTCTAAGGACAGATTTCTGAGCCTTTTCGACGTGTGCAGCACCATTTCTTCAGTTTCTGCATTGCATTTAACAAGGCATTACAAAGCTGACACTGCCGACAGGCAGCAATGTTAGGTGATAAACATTCAAGTGTCATAATAACAAATCAGGCCAGAATATCAGTTCCTCTGGTCTCCCCCTGGCATTACTCTCGTTTCATCCTTTCATGAATGCAAAGCATTTGCAAGCGTGGCTCCCACGTCCACTACACGACAGATACCCGTTCATGCAGCAGACAGGTTCTCATGTGGCATATGTTTTTCCATCAGACTAAATATGGAGCCGCTTAACATTTACGCCCAAAATTATGTGTCCAAAACTAAAATTCTGCTGCTAACTGCCAAAAGCACACATTTGCGCCGATGGCCCCTCCTGCGAAGCAGTGTCTACCTTGAGCGTCCGCGGCAGTGCGTGCTGCACCCCCTCCCCATTTCATAACGCCGACCCTTCCAGACATATCGCAGACTGCCCGAGACTCTAATCAAAGGAGAGATACGTCTCGAGCAGCCAGGCCTAAACCCCAAAGTCACGCTACGAGATTGCGCCGGACATTTGCTTACTGCACAATGAGCGGGACAAAGCACATGCCGGTGAAGATTAAATCGTTCGAAATGTTAGTCGTATAAACATTTAAGGTGTGCTTATTAACGAATGAGTAGAACTTACCAGCCATGTGCAGCACTCTGTCGCATCGCCGTTCCACCACACGTCGTAGAGGACAATTGGATCGAAATCCACGACATTCTCTGGGTTAAAGTTTTGCACTGCGGTGTGCCTGACAACCGCAGTGGTCATGTCCACTTCATATTCAACGAATACAAGCATCTCGAGCTTAACACAGTGCAACGCAGTCGTTCTCGCTTAGATGACAGCTGTGGCTATGGCCGTGGATTCTATGGATGCGGATTGGCATGCGACTTCGACTGCCACCACTGCATCACCCAAACCAAACCAAAACAGAAAAGAAAAATACTACTAAAGCAATGCCGTACAACAGTAGTGGGTGGAAGCATGGAGGAAGATAAAAAAAAAACTTTTTTTTTTCAAGTTGTTTCCTTCCTCCATGGGTGGAAGGTACAAAGTTGTACAGTTGTACAGATAAGAAATGTTGAGAACTGCATCAGGCTTAAGCATTCTTAAAATGACATCCCAACTCATGAGAGTAATTATGAATTCGACATCGATCGTTTGTGTGTTTTGTATACGTGGTCAATGAACACGATTGTTGGCGTTCATTCATTTTGCCCACCGGGTCATGTAGAGTGGCATGATCAGATTTCTCTGAGCGCAATAAAAAAATTTTCAGCGCACGCAAACTCGCACAACACAGACACAGATGCACATGCGCGCGGGCCGCGATTTTGTAGCGATTCCGTCTCCGATGATATTCCTTGTTGCACTTTTCGCGCTTTGTCAGGGGTCAGAGCGACGCCCCGCCCGCGTTATCAAAGCGATCAGGGCCGCGATTTTGTATCAAGGCATTATGACTTATTCTACTCTATTCTTATCATCCACCGCTCACGGCCGGCTGATCCCGTTGATAATGCGAGCGGACCGTCGCTCCGTCCACTGAAAAAGCACGATAAGCGCGTAAAGACATTATTACATTAAAGGCATCGCTACCAAATACCGGCCTAGCCGGCCATGAGCGGTGGATGATAAGAGGGGCATATGATCGAGCGGAAGGCATCGCTACAAAATCGTGGCCCTGCAGTAATCAAAAAGAGTTTTGGAAGTGAGCGTTTGCGTTGTAACTTCTCTGCCTGGGCATGCACGTTAGGTTTATCGCTCTGTCATGCATTGTCAAGCAGCTGACCGCGTCTATTAGCCTGGATAATATATATATACACACGAAGGCCAAGAGCGCGCGGCCAATGCGGCTTACAGAAAAAAAAAAAAAAAAAACATGCTTTTCATGCCGCAGCAATGCAGCACACGCATCGTTAACGTAGGAGCTGATCAATTACATATATGCACATGGATATTATTATGCAAAATGACACCGCCGAAACAAGGAAACCTTAAACAGCTTGTTTCTATTTAGAAACGGTGATCATGCATACAAACTAATTAACAAAAGACTGCACATTTCTGCCCAAGTAATAAATGAAGAGGAATTACAAGCTTAATTGTAATTGCACCGAAGCTGCATGTGACACATTGGGCGCTGAAATACAGATCATAAGCACAAGGTTTCTCAACAACCAGAATCACAACCGAAGCAGAGCATTATAGCGGGGATTAACTGGCCGCGGTGGGGCAGAACTCAGCATAGCAAGTTAGTGGTGGCTGGATATTTCTTTAATAGTTTTTTATTTACTAGTTGTAACAATTAACGTACCATTATTTCTTATTATATTGGAGTGCAGTTGCCGCGACACCACACGCCTCAAGAACACGGAAGCGGCATAGGGGACACCAAAACCACAATCCAGACTGGTCCATGGGTTGGGACTCGCCGAGGCCCCTACTCATGGACCTACTTGCTTCCAACTTTGATCCCCCCGCTGCCCCTTGGGTGCCCTAGAGATGCTGTGCTGCCTGCTTTATATAATGTCAAGTGTTCTCCTAAGGCCTCTATTTGCCATTTACATATATGCCCTCTTGGAGCAGTACTTGTAAAAAAATCCAGTCTATTGTTGCGACGAAAAGAGCACCCCGCAACGAAAAAAGCTGCCCATGACTTCTGCAACGCCACTCAGATCCTTGCCGAGTAAATATAGCATAGGTACGACATGGTTTACTTAACGTGTAGATTGTGCGTGCCACTTCTAGGAATGTGCGCCACACGAAATTATGGTAGCATTGCCACTAAATATGCAATGACATCGATCATGGTTGACTCTATGGTAGGATCAGTTCACATGGCACAAAATTCATCTAGCCATTTTCTTGTCTGGCATGTGTGTGTGCTTCTTAATTAATGAGCAAGCATGAGTAAAATTAAGATATAGTATCTCTCTCTATTGCAATATCCGAAAACCATCTTCTCCGCTGTTGTGTTTCTCTAGCTTGTTTATATCGCATCTTGTGCTAGCAAAATAAAACTTGCGAAGAAACAGAAACACAAAGCACATTTTCCCTTTCGCCATCCCATAAGCAAAAACATTTAATCAATCAATAAATCAATCAATGGTATATGCATGCATTCCTTGTTTCTTGATATGTATGCCTCTGCACTCCATGTCAGTTTTCTAAATCCTTTATTTATAAGGTTATTTAAAATGAACAACTCATCAGTTCGTCATTTTTCTGAATGCTTTCACGGCTTTCCGCAACTTTACAAGCTTTCACGGCAACCGATGTACAATAACATCCTTGCGTATGAGGCATTTGGCTGTAATCACGCCAAACAAATAAATTAGAACATTTTTTTCGCATTTTTAGTGACATAATAACCTTTATAATCTAACCCGTTATAATTTGACATTCGCCTAGCATTGTGTGATGTCGTCAGTAATACCGTGATTCTGATCACTAACGCGAGGCGAAGCGAAGCTTACTAAAGCTTACTAAAAGCTTGCAGTTGACGTGATCGCGACTAGGTATTGCTTACACCTTTATATTAATATAGTCCGTATAGTCACATTGGACTGCCCCGCAGTGTTCGCCCCAGTGAAAAATTTTGGCTTCGAACGTCGCAATGTCCAAAATCAGAGGAAGCATTATAGGCAGTACCTGCAGCCGGACTCGAACGTTCAAGTGCCACAGCAAACTCGAGAGTACATGCTGAAAAGACCAAGGTCATCCACTGCTGCAAGTCAGGTACGTGTCATTATTGTAAGTTTCAGTATTTCATACTGCGAATAACAAAAAGCAGCTACAAGTCTTACTGCAGTGAGGTGCAAACTATGACGTGTCCAAGCCGCCAGTGTGCTTCCTGAGCCAAGAAACGCATAGTCTTGAGTGCTGCCTCGCGCATCGATGTGTCACGACACGGAGAAAGCGGGAATTGTTTCGTGCTAGCACTCGATCGTGACGCGCACGTTTCTTCGGAGTGCAGTTACAACCAACGTTGCTTGCAACCAAGGATCACGAGGGTTGCAATGTGGGCTTTTTGGTAACGCATCTTGCAGGGTTTATGGTAGCGCGATTTATTTTGGAAGGACGTGCCATAAAATTAATTGAATCATTCACGTGTAACAGCAACGATCTTAGCCTGGAACAATGCAACGTACAGGATCTACCATTGTAAGAGGGAACAATCGAGCACGTGACCAATGCTCCATGAGGTGCCATCTGCTGGTGCCTGGCACCCGCTTGGTGCAGAAAGCCACTGGCGCTCTGTGCTCCGTGTGTCGTCTGCTACTACCAAGCACTGGGCGGTGTAATTGCAGACAATGCATGGAGCGTACTGCCTCAGCCGCACTCTGTGCCTGTGCCGAGCGGGTGCCAGCAGATGGCACTTTACAGAACAACAGCCACACGCGTGCATGTTCCCTCTAATAGTGGTACCTAAGCTGACCTACGTCCTTGTGTCAACGCTGTTTCTATGTACAAGGCAGGGTATTTGCAAAAGGACACAGCCGGAGGTGGCTAATGGCAGAATAATAGCAGACTCCCTAGGGAGTGCATTTTATCAGGGTCCTGTTCATTACCCGAGATAGAGTTGGTAAACCTGCACCTTCCTGCACCATTATGAAGTTAGCACGCGGCACATACACTGTCGCACCCATAATTCAATTTAATATATAGAGAGCAACACAGCTAGTCCTTTTTTGCGCTACATATTAATCAGTGAACTGGCTTTACGCAAGAGTGGTAATCTCACCGTTGCCTTCCTATGCCCTATGTATGTTTCTTGTGAATGTGACACTTGTTTTGTAGTTGGTATCCCTAGAAGATAAAATTTCTTATTTGTTTGCTCTTTCAGATGAACCTGGAAAACCTGAACAGCCCTTCAACGAATGTCAGTAGTGTTTAATCGAGCGAGAATGAAGCTGATAATCTTAGGCACATCAACTCCAATTTTGCTTCAGAAATGTATGCTTGTGCAAGCACGAGTGCACATGTCAGCGACGTAGAAGACACTAACCAAGCTGCAAGTGAAATAGGCACTGCGTATGAATGTACAGTGAACTTCAGTTGCGATGAATTCAGTTCTGTCTTTGAGTTGAGTGATGATGGTTCGGAAGTGGATGGATGAAGGGCACAAGGGTGATGCAGACAGTGAACCAGAGAATAGTGCTGAAGAAAGTGAGCATGCAGTACATGTACTTCACAAAGCTCTCGGAGGAGTACCTTCCAAACCAGAAAACAACAAGGGCACAGGCTATGCTGCTCATACTGGCATATGTTGTTATTTCAGGTCTTACGTGGGCACAACTACAAGGACTTCTCATTTTAATAAATGCTCTGTTTGGGGAGAAAGTTGTGCCATGCACTACATATGATATGAGGAGGCTGTGGAAAAACAGAAAAGCACTGAGGATCCATCTATACTGCCAGCCCTGTCATCAATAACTGGGAAGATACAATGATGCCAAAGACGAAGACACCATCAATTGTGCTTCTTGCAGCAGTGAGAAGCTGCAACATTTAATTATTACTGCAAGTTTTTTTCTGATATTCAATATTAAGCAGCAGCTTCTGGTACTGCTAAAACAGGTTGGCAGTACCTTGCTTTCTAATTTGCAGAAGATTGCATCTGCTCCTCATGTGTCAAGTGTTTTTGCTGACATCACGAATGGCATTCTCTACCGCAGTGTTAGAAAGCAGAGGAACATAACATGGAGCGACATCACTTTGACCATGAACACAGATGGAGCACCTGTGTTTGATACGAGCAAAAACTCCATATGGCCAATTCAAGTGATGATTAATGAACTTCCAGTTTTAACTCTGTGGCAAAATGTGCTAGCTTCAGGTGTGTTGTATTCAAATGCTCTCCCTGAAGCAATTTGTCGAAGAGATCAACAGCGTTGGAAAGCTAGTGTGGTCGCACACTGGAAGAACTGTTCAGACAGCAGTGCACGTTGTTGTCTGTTGTGTTGACTCCCCAGCAAGAGCAGCTATCCTAAACAGGAAGCAGTATAATGGGTACTTTGGATGCAGCTGGTGCTTGGAGCAAGGTATGCTTACAGATGGTAAGTGAGCTCAGTTAAAGAGCATTTTGCCATTAATTGTAATGGCTATTGTCAAGTCTATGAGAGAAGGAATGTGGGCTCTTTGCTTATGCATCCTGGTATTATTTGAATGTGATGTGCACACACTAAAGCACAGGCTGTCAAAAAAGCTTTATGTCTCATGTTTCTCTGATTCGTGTTTTAGTGTATGTGCTGCAGATTTGAAGAATACCAAATAACTTGTCAAACCTATTCACTGGATTTTACATACACTGGAAAGTTTGTAGTCATTAACAATTAAAGCTATCCACTTACTGCTTTTTGTTTTAATTGTTTGGTGCATCAGAAGTTTTGGTTGACCATGCCTGATGTATTTTTATGTTGACTGCATACTTTCCACACTATTTCATGATGCAATTATGTCATCACTTTCAGTGGCCTGCCATTTAATTGTTTTAACATTTGTTGCAAATCTGACAAAACATGTAATACCTTAATGATATCGTGTTTGGCATTGGCAGACAGCAGCCTATGATCATAGTTAAGTGGGGTCTGCCTGGATGTAACGACACAGATTTGTGCAGAAAGTGCCCCTAGCTAGCAGCTGATACTGTATAAGAAGCGCAGAATTAGCTTTTGCACTTTCCAGTTTGGCCAACTGCTGTATTTCCGAATCTAGGAAACAGCAATACAAAGCTGAAAACCAGGAAAACTATTTGAAGCACTATTAATTATGGCAATTTAGCTCACGCGCATCACTTTTTAGTGCAATTTTTTCTATCGCTGAAAAACTTGCAAGAAAAGTTTCTGCTGTATGGTGGGAAGGGAAAAAAAAGGGAAACAGTGATTTTAGTGTCGCCATGAGGTGAGTGATGTTGATAAAGACGTGTGAATTCAGGATACAGTACACACAGCTGCATTGCACTAACTTGTTTTTCATTCTTCTTGGAATTTGACAGTTTGCATTTCTTTTACCATTCAGATGTGTCGTTTCTAAGTAGCATTTGGCCCAAGGCACAGAAGCTGACCTCTTAGTTGCTCGTGTAACAGAAACTGCATGGCAATGCCGCTATAGACCTTGCGTGCACCATATTGGCTCATATGTGTCGGCATGTGCCGACACATATGAACAACCAAAAGAACGTTGTTCTTTTGGTCTGGTTCCGATAAAGACGTTGACTTCTGGCTGTCTCTGTTGTCTCGCCCGCAACAATATTATAGGACTGTACCCGTCACAAAGCTGAAATAACCTGACTAGGACTGTCCAAGACGTGCGGTATTCGTGAGCCATGCGAAACACCACTTGCACTGGAGTGATTGTGTTTGTTGAAAATTGAAATTATTTTAATCAATGCTCACGAGCCACTCGAAACATTACAGTGCACTGATGTTGACATTGTAATTCACACCTCAGTTAAGTGTAGTTCAGGATGTCGTGCAACTGTAAGTTTCAAAGAAACTTGTCAGAATCACAAATGGAAAAAAATAGCAAGCGTTCACTTCCTTGCATAAAAATGCATAATGTAGTTAAATCAATCATATTTTACTTCAACAGTAGCTATACTTCTAGAAAATCTGGCAAAATAGGCTGTGATAAAATGCTGCTCATGTTGGTTGTTTTGTGGCATATATGCGCAAGAAAAAAATATGTGTCCTTCGTTTCTAGCTGGTATCTGAAATTTCTCTTTCGCTGCCCTTTTTGCCGCGGTAAAAGATGAACCCTAGGAATGTTAGGAATATTTTGCATTGCTCATGCAAACTGCAGGTCTTGGACAGTCCTAGGCAGGTTCTTTCTCTTTGCGGTGGGTGCAGTCTTGCAACATGGCGCCTTTTCCCCACTTGTGCTGTGCTGTCGAGAGATGCCATCAATTTTGCATGAGGGCCATTTGTGAAATGTTTGACTACTGGAAGTGTTTTAAAACCTTGCATATTTTCACTGCTGTGTCCATCTGAACATTCTAAATGCAGATATCATCCTGATGTTTAGTACAATTGATGCTTTGGCTGCAGACACAA